>NC_041232.1:65757196-65780090 GCF_002837175.3 Physeter macrocephalus
GGGCACAAACCCGTGTCCCCTGCATTGGCAGGCGGACTCTCAACCACTGTGCCACCAGGGAAGCCCTCACTCAACGTTTTTAAGATGGTGAGTAGTTAGTCAGTTGAGGAGTGACTAGAATTGTCCTGTTTCTGTGTGAATAGATGAACACTTTCTCTGGTCACTAAATATGGCCTTTCCAGCTTTAGTCCTAGAAATATAATCTCCTAAAGATATAAGCTGGAGAATGTGGAATCTAGCAGTTAAATCTGTGAAATCATCCAGGCCAGGATGCCTATACTGCTCTTTCTGCAAGGCAAGGTCTCTGACTCCAAAGGTTTCTGCTCACACTGAATACAAAAAAACAGCTAGGCTGTCTTCAGACTACACAAGAGCATCTCACTCCTCAAATATCTCCTAACCAAAATTCTGCAAGCATTGAAATATGTACCTTTTGAAAATGTCAAAAGAACTAAGTGGTGGTGATTATAAGGGAGTTTTCTTCTGTTCTGGATTATTATCTCAAGCTAGCCATGTTTTCATTAGCCATGAAATTACTCTTTCAATTCAATTACTGATAGATGTAGAGATTGTCTAAGGACATGGCAGAAAGAAGATGAACCTATCCCCAGTAGAGGTGGCTAAGGAGAAAATCACCCTGGCTTTTGACAGTTTTTTGATGCCCATATGTGGACAGTCACAATTAATGGAAGTTCCATTAATTAAGTTCCACAATTAATGGAAGGATCCACAGTTGTAAAGCAAATATGTGGAGACTAGATGCCTAATTCCTATGGTACCTTAATTAAGTGCACAGGGGTAGCACACCAAAGGTTAGGGGCAGAGAAGAAGAGCTGAGAGAGTTCATCCCTGAGACAAAATGGGACTTCTCTGAATGCATGTCAGTAGTTAGTCAAAACAGGGCAGAAGAATTGAGCAGGGTCTCCACCTCCATCCTGAGGTGCATGGGGGTTTTATGACTATGAGAAAGTGGCACCCCCAAAAGATGGGAAAAGGCAGGAGAGCTAAGAGAGATCTCCCCCACCCCAAGATGCATGGAGCCTTGCCATATAAATAACAATAGCCTAATTAGGACTGGGATAATGCAGAAGAATTAAGAGAGTCTTCACTGAAAGATAAGGGTAGGGCAGCAGGGTGGAGGGATTTCATGATGCATAGAAAACCAGGTGCAGGGATGGAGAATGAGACTCCCACTGACCCCAAAGAGGTGGTTTTGGAGTTATAAATCTGAGAGTTCAGAACTACAACTCCTGTAGTTCAGAAGGCCAGTGACTGGCTCTAAAGCATAGAAAGATCTCTGAGGTCTTGGTGGTGTTCAGATCCTAAGCTCTGCTAAGGGAAATTTCTGCTCCCACCATAAAATATTTGAAGACAGTGGTAGATTAAATCTTTCTAAAGGCACATCAAAGCCCAAACCCATCTGAATTATAGGTTAGATAGATTCAATCTCACCAAAATTATGGTCTGAGAGAGAAAGTTGTGTGACCTTAACTAGAGATAAACATTATTTATTCATTCTCTACTGTTGGTTTTTTTTTTTTTTACACACAATGTCTGTTTTACAAAAAAAATAAAAATAAAAATAAATAATCAGGAAACCAGGAGGAAAATATGACTTATAATCTAGGAGCAGAACCATGAAAGAGTAAATTATTTACTATCTGGCCATTTATAGTAAAAGTCTGCTAGCAGTGGTCTAGGGAAAATATATGTTTGGGGTGAAATATTAAGAATGTCAGCAGGGCTTCCCTGGTGGTGCAGTGGTTGAGAGTCGGCCTGCCAATGCAGGGGACACGGGTTCGTGCCCCGGTCTGGTAAGATCCACATGCCGCGGAGTGGCTAGGCCTGTGAGCCATGGCCACTGAGCCTGTGCGTCCGGATCCTGTGCTTCTCATTAAAATAAAGGAGGCTAAAAGTGAATGGGACAACGTTTTTAAAATGCTGAAGAAAGAAAGAAGGAAGGGAAGGAGGGAAGAAGGAAGGAAGGAAGGGAAGAAGGAAGGAAAGAAGAAAGCAAAGAGGGAAACTGTCAACTTAATTCTGAAACTTTCAATTCTGTATTGTCATTCATTGCCATTTATCAAATTTTTTGCTGTGGAGTGCATAGAAGCCAACCCTACAGATCTTAATAATAGAGCCTAAGAAGGTAAAGTTGGGCTTCCCTGGTGGCGCAATGGTTGAGAGTCCGCCTGCCGATGCAGGGGACACGGGTTCGTGCCCCGGTCCGGGAGGATCCCACATGCCGCGGAGCGGCTGGGCCCGTGAGCCATGGCCGCTGGGCCTGTGTGTCCGGAGCCTGTGCTCCACGGCGGGAGAGGCCGCAGTGGTGAGAGGCCCACGTGCCGCAGAAAAAAGAAAAAAAAAAAAAAGAAAAAGAAAAGAGAAGGTAAAATAGTGTCAGGTATACAGAGCATAGCTGAGTTAAAAAACAAATAAAATCAAAAAACCCCCCGAAACAACTACTAACAAAGAAGTTGGGGGGATGTGCTTTACAGTAACCTATGTGAAAATGAGACAGGGCTTTAAAGGGCAAGACACCAAATTTTGACTTGCAATGTTGTGTAGTGAATACAACAGGAGACTGGTGTCAGGAGACTAACATAGAATCAAGTCATACTTCTATATCTGCTGTGTTTTTATGATAATTTCTCTTAGCTGTGCTTTCCTTCTCTGTAAAGTTAACAATTGCCCTTCCTATCTTACATAGTTGATTTGCAAGTCAAAGGAGTGAAAGTGAATGTTGTAATGGAAAGACACTTTGAGTGCTCCCAAAATACTGGTTGAAATATTACTGGTAAAGAAAAAAAAAGGCAAAACAAAAAACAAAACCACAAAATTTATACCATCAGTAAAAATAAGTGAAGGAAAGATGTCAGTATTACAGTGTCATGAAAATCTTCCTTTGTCTCTCTCCTTCAGTCTACAACTAGTAAAACATCTATAACTCAACAAAGGTTTCTCCATCCAATACACCAGGATCCTGGAGAGATCCACACATCTGTACATCTGAAAATGGGTGGACTGGAACACAGAAGGAGCAGGACGAGGAAACAGTGAAGGTGGAGACCTAGATCCCAGCTCCATCTCACAGAGAGCACAGTAGTAGCAGGGAGGCATCACACTTAATTCTGACCTCTGGCTGCAGCAGTGGCCACACAGAGAAGTCTAACCTCCCCGACCATGGTGGCAGTGCCCACGAACCCAATAACACTGGAAGTGGCAAAGGCGCCTGAGACCCAGGCTCCACCTCCAACCCCCTACACACTGAGGCAATGGTGCCTGCAACCCAGGCAACCCAAGAAGTTAGGCACATCCCCCCTAACTTCTTTGTTAGTAGTTGTTTTGGGGGGATTTTTGATTTTGTTTTATTTTTTTTAACTCAGCTATGCTCTGTATAGTTGAGATTATTTAACTTTACCTTCTTAGGCTCTATTATCAATATCTGTAGGGTTGGCTTCTACACACTCCACAGCAACTCTTCAAGCACCATGAAAAAACCATGGTAACATGGTATCACAAAAAGAAAATGACAGTTCTCCAGAAACCAAACTTAAAGTCATGGAAGTTTGTGAATCTAATTGATAGAGAATTCAAAATAGCTGTTATGAAAAAACTCAATGAGCTACAAGAAAACTCAGAAAGGTAGTTCAGTGATCTCAGGAATAAAATTAATGAACAGAGGGAATAATTTACCAAAGAGATTAAAACACTAGAAAAGAATCAAATTCTGGAGCTGAAGAACTCAATAAATGAGATGAAGAATGCAATAGAAAGCATTTGGAAATAGAGCAGACTATATGGAAGAGAGAATTAGTGAGCTTGAAGATAGAAATCTAGAAATGATTCAGGTAGAAGAGGAGAGAACTAAGATTTTCTTTTTAAAAGAAAAAATTTTGTGAGAAATATATGACACTATCAGGAGAGAGAACTTAAGGGTAATGGGTATCCCAGAAGGAGAAGAGAGGGAGAACAGAGCAGAGTGTTTATTTAAAGAAATAATAACTGTACTTAATGTATTATATAGACTGTATAGGCATATGAAGATTATATGCTGTCAGATAAAGGACTGTATTATCTACGAGATGTTTTATACAAACTTCAGGGTAACAACAAAACAAAAATCTAGAGCAGAGGCATGAAACATAAAAAGGAGGAAACTGAGAAAAAGTCATAGAAAACCACTAAACTAAAATGGTAGACAGAAACACAAGATAAAAGAAACAATGGAGATATGAAACAACCAGAAAACAAAAGATAAAATGGCAGTACTAAGTCCTCTTCTATTAATAATCACCTTAACATAAATGGATTGAATTCAACACTCCAAAGACACAGAGTGGCTGGATGGATTGAAAAATAAGACCCAACTGTATGCTGCCACCAAGAGATTCATCTCAGTTCTAAAGACAAACATAGACCCAAAGTGAAGGGATGGAAGATGATACTCCAAGCAAATGGCAGTCAAAAGAAAGTAGGGGGCTTCCCTGGTGGCACAGTGGTTGAGAGTCCGCCTCCCGATGCCGGGGACATGGGTTCGTGCCCTGATCCGGGAAGATCCCACATGACACGGAGCGGCTAGGCCCGTGAGCCATGGCCGCTGAGCCTGCGTGTCCAGAGCCTGTGCTTCACAACGGGAGAGGCCACAACAGTGAGAGGCCCGCGTACCGCAAAAAAATAAGAAAATAAAAAGAAAGTAGGGGTAGCCATACGCATATCAGACAAAACTAGACTTCAAGCTAAAAAAGTAGCAAGAGACAAAGATGGACATTATATAATATAAAGGAGACAATTCATCAAGAAGACATAACTTATTAATATATATGCACCAAGATATAGAAAGAAATCATTAACAGACCTAAAAAGAGAAATTGACAGTAACACAATACCAGTAGGGGACTTTAACACCCCACTTACATCAATGGACAGATCATCCAGACAGATATTCAACAAGAAAACTTCTGCCTTAAATAAAACAGGTGGACCTAATAGATTTATATAGAACGTTCCATCCAAATGCAGCAGAATACACATTCTTCTCAAGTGTACAAGGAACATTCTCAAGGATAGACCATATGTTGGAACACAAAATAAATTTCAATAAATTTAAGAAGATTGAAATCATATCTAGCATCTTTTCTGACCACAGAGGTATGAAACTAGAAACGAACTACAAGAAAAAGGTGGAAAAATCACAAATGTGTGGAGACTAAACAGCATGTCACAGAACAACTATTGAGTCAACAAAGAAATCTAAGGAGAAATCTAAAAATGCCTGAAGACAAATGAATTCTACCAAACATTCAAAGAAGATTTAATACCCATCTTTCTCAATTTCTTCCAAAAAAATGATGAGGGAATTCTTCCTAACACATTTTTATTAGGGCAACATTACACTGATACCACAACCAGACAAAGACAACACACACAAAAAAGATTATAGAGCAATATTTCTGACAAACATGGATACAAAAATTTTCAACAAAATATTAGCAAACCTAGTACATTAAAAAGATCATACAACATGGCCAAGTGGGATTTATTCCAGGGTTGCAGGGATAGTTCAACATCTACAAATCAACCAATGTGATACACTGCATTAACAAAGTGAAGGATAAAAAAATCATATGATCATCTCAGTAAATGCAGGAAAAGCATCTGACAAGACTTAACACCCATTTATCTTTAAAACTCTCAATGAAATGGGTATAGAAAGAACGTACCTCAACTTAGAAGAGGCCATTTATGACAAACTCACAGCTAACATCATTCCCAATGGTGAAAAACTGAGAGCTAACCCTCTAAGATCAGGAACAAGACAAGGGTGGCCACTTTCACCACTCGTATTCAACATAGTATTGGAAGTCCTACCTAGAGCAATTAGGCAAGAAAAAGAAATAAAAAGCATCTAAATTAGAAATGAAGAAGGAAAACCTTTGCTATTTGCAGGTGAAATTATTTTATATATTGAAAACCCTGAAGATTCCACCAAAAATCTGTAAGAAATAGTAAATGAATATAGTGAAGTTGCAGGTTATAAAATCAATAGACAAAGATTTGTTGTGTTTCTATACACAAACAATGACCTAATAGAAAAAGAAATTAAGCAGAAAATCTCATTTACAATTAAGACAAAAAGATAAAATACCTAGAAATAAATTTAACCAAGGAAGTGAAAGACCTATAAACTGAAGACTATAAGACATTGTTGAAAAAAATTGGAGAAGACACACAGAAGTGAAAAGATATTCCATTCTCATGGGTTGGAAGAATTAACATTGTGAAAAATGTCCATATTACCTAAAGCAATCTACAATTCACCACAATCCCTATCAAAATCCCAATTACATTTTTCACAGAAATAGAACAAAAAAAAATCCTAAAATTTGTGTGAAACCATAAAAGACCTTGAATAGCCAAACCAATTTTCCTGAAGAAAAAGATCAAGGATGGAGGTATCACACTCCCTGATTTCAAATTATACTACAAAGCTATAGTAATCAAAACAGCATGGTATTGGCAGAAAAACAGACATACAGATCAATGGAACAAAATTCAAAGCCCAGAAATAAATCTACACATGTATACAATTAATTTATGACAAAAGAGCAAAGAACATAAGGGAGAAAGGATAGTCTCCTCAATTAATGGTGTTGGGAAAACTAGAAACTAGATGCAAAAGAATGTGATTAGACTGATATCTTACACCATACACAAAAATTAACTCAAAATGGATCAAAGACTTAAATGTAAGATCTGAAACCATAAAACTCCTAGAAGAAAACACAGGCAGTAACTTCTTTGATATTGGCCTTAGAGATATCTTTCTGGGTATGTCTGCTCAAGCAAGGCAAACAAAAGTAAAATTAAACAAATGGGATTACATCAAACTTAAAGGCTTCTGCACAGCAAAGAAAACCATCCACAAAACAAAAAGACAACCTACTGAATTGCAAATCATATATTTGAAAAGGGATTAATATCCAAACTATATAAAAAACTCATACAACTCAACAACAAAAAACAGCCCAATTAAAAAATGGGCAGAGGATCTAAATAAACATTTTTTACCAAGAAGACATAAAGATGAACAACAGGCATGTGAAAAGATGTTCAACATCACTAATAGGGAAATGCAAATGAAAACAAGAATGAAATATCACCTCATGTTGGTTAGAATTGTTTCTTCTTGTCTTTCTGAGAATAGCTAGCATTGGAAAGGATGTGGAGAAAAGGGAAACCTCATACTCTATTGGTTGGAATGTAAATTGGTACAGCCACTATGGAAAACAGTATGGAGATTACTCAAAAATTAAGAATAGAACTATCATATGACCCAGCTATTCTACTTCTAGGTATTTACCTGAGAAATACAAAAATACTATTTCAAAAAGATATGTGCTCCTCTGTGTTCATTGCAGCATTATTTACAATAGCCAAGATATGGAAACAACCTAATTGCTCACTGTTGGACTGATGGATAAAGATGGGGTGTATACATGTGTATGAGTGTGAGGATCCTTTTGTGAGGATTCAATGAGATAATATTAAGATAAAAGAACACATAGGCTGCTTTTATATATAACTCTACGATAATAGATCTAGAATAATTTTCATTATTTATAAAGCACTTTAAATCAGTGGAAGATCTATAGAAATGGAATTGACTGCTTCTCTTTGGTTGAGGAATTCTACTATACACTTAATGGAGGGCATTCAAATGTTAGCAGTATATGGTTTGGCCATATGATGTTTTAGGTCCTTTCTAACCTTTAGAGCATATTTGGGCAGTATCAGTAAATAGCACAATGCATCAATTTGCCAGCTTTATTCTCATTATTATGCAGAATTTGCATGCATTTATACATAAAATGGAGTAGGTTTGAGGAGATCAGGAAAGATTTATGTACCAGCCTGGTCAGAAGAGCAGAGCAGACTGAGAATATGAGAGGCCCAAACAGGCTCTCCTACTGGACATCAATCAAAATTATAGTCCTTTGTCTTGAAGTTTCATAGGTTTTTACAGTAAGAACACAAGGTTCTTAACATTAGAGCAGGAAAGCCCCATGCATCTCTATGGAAAGTTTTAAAATTTTTACTAAATATCAGATGAACTTTTGGAGTTGTCTAATAAATGCTAGGAGTTTTATATTCTTTAAGCTAGGAGACAGGAAATATTATGCTTTGTCATTACTCTGCAGACATTTTATTTATGAAAGAAGCAAAATGAACAATGGCAGACACATCTGCAAAAATGACTGGAAATTGTCAGACTTATGGACATGTTGTTCTTTATCTCACACTTTAATAATATGCAGAAGTCTGGCTTAAAGAAAAGGTGTCCAGTGAGTATTGTATCAGCAACAATGACTGAACTACAAAGGAATACATAAAGGGAGATGATGCTCTTAATGGAATATTTGAGGGCTATTTGAGAGACCTACCTGGAGAAGGAAAATACATTCTGGCAAAAGAGAAGTGTAATTGCCGTGGACCTACCAGAAGATGCTTTTCCTTGAGAAGTTAATGTTTTCTCTGAGAGGTCCTCGTTTTTCATGTTGATTAAAATAGAATCAGCACTAAAGGGGGTTATTGTCGTGATTTATTTTTACATGTCCTGATTTATTCATATTTTCTTTCTACATTTACATTTGCATATATGCAGGGAAAATGAACCCTAAATTTTAGGAGGAATCAGATTCTTACCCCTAGTATAAAAGATTAATTTGAGGGCTTCCCTGGTGGCGCAGTGGTTGAGAGCCCGCCTGCCGATGCAGGGGACATGGATTCGTGACCCAGTCCGGGAAGATCCCACATGCCATGGAGCGGCTAGGCCCGTAGGCCATGGCCGCTGGGCCTGCACGTCCGGAGCCTGTGCTCCGCAGCGGGAGAGGCCACGACAGTGAGAGGCCCGCGTACCGCAAAAAAATAAAAAAATAAAAAAATTTGAGGCTCTTTGTAGGCAAAATAGCTAATTACACACATAACATTTTTTCAATGATTTTTTTTACTATCTTCTATCACTTTTTCTATTTCTCAGAAGTGCATTTTCCTCCCACCTCAATCATCATAGTTTTAATTTATTTTTTAACAGTTTTATTGAGATACAATTCACAAACCATGCAATTCACTCATTTAAAGTGTACAATTTAATGACTTTCAGTATGTTCACAGACTGTTCATCTATCACCACAATCAACTGACATTTCATTACCCCCCAAAAGAAGCCTATATCCTTTAGCCATTAACCCCAAATCACCCCCAGCCTCCCAGCCCTAGGCAACCACTAATCTACTTTCTGCTTTTTCATCCTATTCTGGATATTTCATATAAGTGGAATCATGCAATAGGTGATATTTTGAGTCTGTCTTCTTTCACTTAGAATAATGTTTTCAAGGTTCATACACCTTGTAGCATGTATCAGTACTTCATTTTTTAAATTGCTAATAATATTCCATTGTATGGATATACCACATTTTATTTATACATTCTTCAATTGATAGGCATTTGAAGTTTTTCTACGTTTTGGTTATTATGAATAATTCTGCTATGAAAATTTGTATACAAGTTTTTGTAAGGACGTATGTTTTCATTTCTCTTGTGTATATACATAGGAGTAGAATTACTGGGTCATGTAACTTTTTAATGAATTGCCAGACTGTTTCCCAAAGCAGCTACACCATTTTACTTTCCTCCAGCCATGTATGAGGGTTTCAGTATTTCTGCATCTTCGCCAACACTTGTTATTTCTGTCTCTTGGATTATAGCTTTGCTAGTGAGTATAAAGTAGTATTTCATTGTGGTTTGGATTTGATGGCTAATGATGTTGGGCATCTTTTCGTATACTTATCAGCCATTTGTGTATCTTCTTTGGGGAAATGTCTATTAAAATCTGCTCACCATTTTAAAAATTAGATTGTCTTTTTATAATTGAGTTGTGGTTATTCTTTATATTTTCTAGATAAAAGTCCTTATCAGATATATGCTTTGAAGAAGTTTTCTCCCTTTCTATGGGTTGTCTTAAACCATCACTTTTTATCAGGCATTTTTCTCTTACTTACTAACTTTTGCTCATAGGAATGGCCTAGTAAGTTGTTGTGATAGTTTTAACCACAAAAATACCATTCTTCTTCCCATCAGCTATCACATTCACTCATCTAAGAACCTGATAAGTATCAGTTTTACTGATGCAATGGTCAGCATGCAGTCTTGTTCCTGCCTTCATGGTACTTACAATCTATTGTGGGAGACCATTAAGATATCATCTTATGGCTAAAAATTACTGTCTGGATCATTTCTTCTGCATCCAATTAGTTCATTTTCTAATCCAGTACAAGTGTCTCTTGCTGTTTATAGCTTTGATCTAACACATTCTCCCTTCTTCTAAAGGGCTTGGATTTTGTCTACAGAGGGAACCATTTTAAGAACGGTTACATGGATTAAAGAACATTTAAAAGCAGGGGTTCATGGTAAACTCCGCACAAAGGATCGGAACTTTTGTTAAGACGGGTGCGAACACCTAAGTTATCCAAGTAGCCTCCAAATGGTAAACCAAAGCAGGGAACTACAGAGAATATAAAAAGAAGATACTCTGGCACAAATGATAGTAACAAGCCACATGTGCGGGACTCATCCTGCAGCGCAGGGAAGGATTATATTTCTTATCCAATGAGGTCTTATCTAATGAGGAAACTTGTGCTTGGTAATTCTGCTAATCATTTTTTACACTGGCTTTAGATTGCCCTTAGGTTCTATAAAACTTTGCCTTTAGGTTCTATAAAACTCTATAAAAACAGAAAACCCAGGAGTCTGGGTACTGAGAAAGTTCAAATTGAATTCAGATTTCTCATTTCTTCTAAGATAAATGTAAGTAGGTTAGAATCTTCTCTGATTTAGAAAGGTGATAACTACTTGGTGTTATGTTGCATATACATAGGATGTAAAGTAAATGGTGATGGTGGTAAAAATAATACATTGGATCATTATAGTGTTTGGATTTTTCAAGGAATTTTTACATACATTGCCACCTGAACCTAACAAGAACCAAGCGAGATTGTTAAAGAAGACTTCATTCTCCACAATTCTATAAACTTTTTAGTGAATAATATACATACAAGAAATGCATAGATCATAAGTCTACAGCTAAATAGATCCTCATATATTGAACATTCCATGTAAACAGCTCAAGGAACAGATCATCACTAGCATCCCACGTGCTCCTCTTTAAGCCCATTCAATCAAATAATGCATTTCAACATGGTAGGTAGACATGTTCCTCACATCAAGTACCATAGTTTAGTTTTGACCATTCTTAGACTGTAAATAAATTATACAATAGGTACTACTTTGTTTCAGTTCTCTCACTCAGCATTATGTTTGTGCGATTTATCATTAATTTTCATTGTTGTATAATATTCCGTTGTGTGAATACACTGCAATTGATTTACCATTGTAATGACATTTGGGCTTTTTCCAGTTCATGCTTATTACAAATAGTGTTATTGGGAACCTTTTCTTTTACATGTTTTCGTTTGTTTGTTTGTTTGTTTGTTTTTTGCTGGGTACATACCTAGGAGTAAAATCACTGGGCCATAATAGGGTGTGATTTTAGATTTAGAATTATCTGTCAAACAGTTTTCAAAAGTGGCTAATGCAATTTAACCTCCCACTAGCTATATATGTTGAAACTGTGGACTACCCAGATCCTACACACACAGTTGGTATTTTCTGTATTGTTACGCCATTTTTCTGGGCGACTCTTCATGTTTAAAAAATGGAGACCTGGACATACTTTCACAGGAGAAAAATGTAGATCACAGATCTACTGGCACAGTGTTATTTATGCTAAGCCAAATACAATGACTTTGCTTCCTTGGTAGAGAAGGCTAAGATATCACCAGCACAGATGTGACAAAAAGATCAAACTATGTATTAAGACTTCTGGTTTCAGCTATGACATATTAAGAGCATGGAAGCTGTTATTCCCATCCTTAAAATAAGAAAAAAACTTGACAAACTGAAAACTCAGTAACTTTTCTTGGACCCATTGGAGAACTGAGGTCTCAGAGCAAACTCTCATCCTGAAATCTAGAGAGACAGGTGAATCCAGAGAACCAAAGTGGAGATCTGCTTCCCAGGAGCTAAAGCCACTGAAACCATAAACTGGCAGGTACACTTAAATAGTGATTTTGATGAATAGTTGGAAGCTGAGTGTGAAGAAGCATGAGAGTGAGAAACTCCCACCTCCTTCCCCACCCCACCCTTCGTCCTGCTCTCCAGGGGAAAGGATTTTGAGCCAGATGAATGCTTTATTATGAGGCAGGACCAAATTCTCTCTTCAAATCCAGCCCCACGTCCTAGGAACAGACTTTAGAGCATCCTAGTGTAGCCAGCCCCTGTCAGTTTCCCACTGCTCCGCTCTCACCTGCTCAGTGCTGAGAAGAAAAACCTTTGGTTGGAGAGAGAGTTTAACTTAAGACTCAGGATCTGTTAACCTCTAAACAGCTAGAGGACAGGCAGCCCACAGGATAAGGTGACAGTGCTAGAAGTGTGTCTCAACTTCTCCTCCCTCAGGGCACCTTTCTGAAGCAGGTTTCTAATAACCCTAGCCCCAGAGAAGGCGCTTAAAGGCATTGCTCCTACAATTTATCATGCAAATTGGAGAGAACACAATAGATTAATTAGGGAACATGGTTTGAATTTGCATTATGCAGACAACAATTGGTTATAATGTGATTGAGTTCAGGAACTAACACCTTGGGAGTAGGAAAGAAAGTCACTGGCAAGATGCAGAAACACACAACTTTCAAGCATCTGAGGGCCCGGCTGCTCAGTTGGCCTCCAGTTCATTTTTTCCCTGGGGCTTAGATCCTGGAGAACTGGGGGTATGTAGAGGTGGTAGAAAACAGAGTTGATGGGTAGGGGTCTATATTTATAGATCACGGAAGAGAACTAAGTCATTGGCTCAATTAAGCTTCTAGTTCCATACAGTTCTATTCCAGGTGCTATTCAGAGTCTTGGACTTAAGTAGTACTATGTTGTATAGAGTTTACAGGAATTTCAGGATCCCAGTATCCTGGGGCTTTGTAACTAAATCAAGAAACAAAACCTACACCTGACTAATGACTCAGGGGGGCAACAGGGGTTAAAAGAAGAAGGTGGAGGCAAGCCATACAGTAGCACAGATTTCAACATATGGCATTCTCCCCCAACCTCCCAACTTCCTTCATTAAGAAAATATGGGGCTTCCCTGGTGGCGCAGTGGTTGAGAGTCCGCCTGCCGATGCAGGGGACACGGGTACGTGCCCCGGTCCGGGAAGATCCCACATGCCGCGGAGCGGCTGGGCCCCGTGAGCCATGGCCGCTGACCCTGCGCGTCCGGAGCCTGTGCTCCGCAACGGGAGAGGCCACAACAGTGAGAGGCCCGCGTACTGAAAAAAACAAAAAAGAAAGAAAAGAAAATATGAGTGCCACTAAGAATGATTGCAGAAAATATTTGCCTTTTTACAATTTCTCAATGGCATTATAAAAATTAATTCCCAACTTTCTAAAAATAATTTAAAATATTGATAGAAGAGGAGAATGGACTCTAACATCTCTTCAGAAATTGTGCAGTTGTGAAGTATATGGTCCCTTTAAGGCATAGGGGTCAAGGAAACATGGAGTGAAATGCATTTATCTAATTGGCCATCATGTCTGTGTTACTAACTCAATGCTGGACATCAAATTAGTGCAAAGCAAAACACAAGTGGCATAGTCTGCTCTGCTCTTTCCTCTCAGAGTCAGGGACACATTTGCTTACTCATTCATGTGGGTCTGGAATGGAGATTTAGGAACGGTTGTAAGTGGTTGGTGAAGCCATTGGTGTGGGCGATCTCTAGCGTGTAGAAGAGAGGATGGTTGGGCACAGAGTCCTGGGCAGCACTGGCAAGGAGGACAAGAGGCTCATGAAGAGCACGCTAAAGGAGGGGTCAGAAAGCAAAACCAGGAACAATACATCCCAGCCGTGAAGGGAGAAGGGAGTACCAAGAAGGGGTTGATGGGGTCTACTGAATGCCACTAGGAGGTTGCATTCATCCGGGTCTCTCTCAGCAAGCAGACCCCGAAACACAAGCGTGCACTCACGTGGTTTATTTGGGGCAGTAATGCCAAGGAAGGAGGGAAACCAGGATCCAGTGAGCTATCCTGCTGACCCCCACTGGACAAGTGGGGCTGGACCTTCTCAGGAGTGAAGAATGTAGCTCTCAATTGACTGTCTGAGGGATGGAAAAGGGAAGCAATGATCCACCAGCCCCAGATTTGCCCCCATGGGATAGAAGTTCCCTTGTATTTCTAGGCTTGTACATGATGGTTCCTAGAAGCTATCTCTGAGACTTAGAGAAACCCGTGACAGAAAGTGAGAGATTCACGGTGGAGGTGAAGCAATGCTTTCCAGATGCTTTGAGGTTTTAGCTGCATAGGACTGATGGCTACAGCAACAATAAGGGCTTAGTGTAAATGATGTGAGGCAGCTCACAAGAGCTATCCAATGCAGAGGTGAAGTAAACACCAGAACAATTTGCAAGAAAGTAACACATTAGTAGCAATGCCAGGGACATTTTAGCTTCAATAACCCAACAGTTTAGGACTTCACTAACTTCAAGTATAGCTGGATCCAGAGACTTAATTGATATCTTCAGCTTCCTTGAATCTTCTTTGTTTGGCCTTCTTTGTCATTGGCTTCATTTTCAGCAGGGTCTCTCCAGACAACAAAAATGGCATCTAGAAATGTCAGGTTATGTGGTATTTGCAGGTCACACTCTCATGAGAGAAGGTACCTTTTGCTCTTCCATCATGGATATCAGTCCCTTAAAAATAACTGACCGATCTTACTGGGTTATAGGCCCATTTGAGGTCCAACTGCTATGCCCAAGGTGATGGGGTATGCCTGTGTCATGTACCTCTCCTATGACCTTTCAAGCAAGACTCCTTACTTGAAAGACCCAACCAAAGGAGTCATGAAGGGGTAGCTGCAAAAAAGAAGTTGGAGAGACTGCAGATTGAGCAGAGAAAAAGCATAGCACATGCGCTGTGTATAAGGTATGGGAAAGAAAGCTTTCAGAGAATTGGTAAGAAGGAATCACTGAGTAACCCAAGTCCTAGTTCTCTCTCTGTTACTTACCATTTGTGGGACGTTGGACAAATTACCTAATCGCTCTGAATCTCAGCTTCTAAAGTGAAAGTGAGACCAGTTGATTTCCTTCTTTAAAAAAGAGTTTTAAGTATGTTCAACATTAACAACCGTATAAAAAGCATCCATGTCCAAAACTCAGAACTGCCACAAACAGCATTCTTGTGGGTATCGCAGCCATTAGAACTCCTTCCTTCCTTTGAGACACAGTCTGAGATCACTGGTAGACTCTGCTCAAGACAGCTATAAACTCAGTCAATACTCTCAATCATAATCCGCCATCAGTGTCAATTCACAAACCCCATTTTTGTATCAAAAACAAGACAATATCTACTATGCAGCACTCATAGCATCGACAGGGGGTAATATAAGCATCATTTCACTTAACACATTTAATCAATTTAGTTACCCAGAAATAAAACTCACTTAAAGTCTTTCTACAGAGGTGGATGCCCGTTGAATGCAAAAACCATCCATACATTTTATGCTATCATTGCTCTTGGCAAGCTTTCTCACCAAAGCCATGGGTGTGAGAGACACATCTGACCAAGTTTTGTTTGTTTGTTTGTTTTTTAGAGAATACATCTTTTTTTTCTTTTTTAAAAAATAAATCTGTTTACTTATTTTTGGCTGCATTGGGTCTTCGTTTCTGCGCACGGGCTTTCTCTAGTTGTGTCGAGAGGGGGCTATTCTTCGTTGCAGTGCGTGGGCTTCTCATTGCGGTGGCTTCTCTTGTTGCAGAGCACGGGCTCTAGGCGCTTGGGCTTCAGTAGTTGTGGCACGCAGGCTCAGTAGTTGTAGCTTGTGGGCTCTAGAGCATAGACTCAGTAGTTGTGGCCCACGGGTTCTAGGGCATACAGGCTCAGTAGTTGTGGCACGGGCTTAGCTGCTCTGTGGTATGTGGGATCTTCCCAGACTAGGGATCGGACCTGTGTCCCCTGCATTGGCAGGCAGATTCTTAACCACTGCGCCACCAGGGAAGTCCCTGAACAAGTTTTTCAAAAACTTGTCTTTTGCCCTGAGTCTCTGCTTATGCTGTCTGCTTTTTCTCACCCACACAGCCTTTTATTCCAGCACCACCATCAACCCCACCAAAGGTTTCATAAGTTCAAACACCATGTGGTTCCATATCACAGACTTGCATTCAGTGTTGATATGACTCCACAGAGTAAAGAGTGGTGGGTAAAAATGGGACACCCACTGTCAGAGACACAGCAAGTATGGTTTGATATCATGTTCTTAACTGAGAAAGTGTATTGACAGAAGGAATTCTATGGCAGAGTATTTACAACACCATGAAGTGCCTCTTCCATAGAAGTTGAAATAGGACTAACTAACTACAGAGATTAAATGGAGGCTTTATGGTGTATTTTATGATATGAAGCCAGACAATGTTGAAAATAATATAAACAAAAATAAAATACTGTGTACTATCATTTCCAAAGAAGAGAATTTTCTAAGGAGAAAAACATCATATGCTAGAGTTTAGATTCAAATAAGGAGGAAATACTGTAATTTTAACCAATAACTCCTATTTTGAAGATTAAAATAATTTACTTGATTGTTTTGTACCAGCAGATTCTTTCAGTATCAGTTATACTGTATTGATTGGCCTATCTGCAACCATTTCAAGTATTCAGTATTTCAACCCTTTCTGTAACAAAACTTTAACATTCCTTTACTTCTCTTAGTCTAAAGAATAATGTCTAAAATAGTAAGTATACTTCACATTGAATACGATAATTCTGAAAATGTTAATTAAAAAGTATTCTTACAATAGACTTACAGTTAGTGTAGAAAACGCTGAAATTTCACCAGTCTATTCCTACCAGAACCCTGGTCTGCATTCCCCGGCCAGAAGCATTGGAACCAGTGTTGTGGTCAACACCTGCTCTGAACCCCTGCCCAATCTTTCTCTCATGCCATCTTATCAGCAGACTCAAAAATGGGTAGTAGCCAAGGGAGGGGCACTCATAGAAGTGTCTAATAAGAGGCAGCAGGGTACGGAGTGGAGGAGCCATGTTATACCTTCTCACCCTAGAGTAACCCTCCTGGGATGCTTTTCCCTGTTAAAGAAAAGCTTCTTCTGCTATCTTGCTCTGGTAAGGACTGCAGTTTCATCAACACAGGCAACTTGTGTTCATTTTTCCTGTAGGCACACCATAGCTTAAGTCATTAACATATCAGTTTCCCCTTTTAGACAGAGCAGCACTGAGTTATTTTCAATCCATAAGCAGCTCAGGGCAAACCTTGATTCATCAGAATTCATTCATTCAACTTTTATTGAGTGCTGATCGTGTGCAAGGCCCAGGCAAGGATCCTCTACGGATACGGGGAAGAACAAAACATGATTCCTACCCTCAAGGAGTTTAACATCTAGCTCAGGAGATGAAATAGGTACCAAATAGGTAAGTGTTGAATAAATGTTGAATAATGTAGATCAAAAAGGGTAAAAAAAACCCAAAAAATTCCATAAAAGGGACATAAAATAAATGCTATTTAAGGTTACATGAGGCAGAACTTAATTCCAGCTGTCAGAGCAGAGTTTGGGAAGGGCTCCTTGGTCTAGGTGGCATTCTGTGCATTTGATTTTTTGAAAAGACACTGGGCAGGTACCAACCACATTCTAGGCACTGTGCTTGGCATTCAGGCTGGATCTTGAGAGGGGTTGTGAGTTTAGATCTACAGCAAACGGGATTGGGGGTTTGGGTTATGCTAGTTTGTGGTGTGCTGGAACAAGTTCTTACTGGCTCACGAGAGCCAATTATTAAAGGTTCAGAAATGTCACGAGAGATTGGCCAATCCTTGGCTGAAATCATAGTTGTAGGAGTTTGCCATGGAAATCAACAAACGCTACAATTCAGGGTCCCCGCCTCTACCCAGCTCAGAGCTATTTATTCAACTTTTGGGGGCATGAATATATTCCAGGCAGGGGGAATAAAATGGTAATCCACTTATTAGTTACATGATTTCCAGCAGTTCCGTTGTTGGTTCATGGTTTTTCTCATCCTTACAAGTTTGATAACTTGAGGTTTTTCTGTCTCTAACATCCTATCATCTATAGAGAGAGAAGTGGAATGAAACCCAATGATAAAGGGTTGATGAGGATCAGGGTGTCTCTCCAGCCTGCCTGCTTCCTATTGGGCAGGTGCTCGGGGAGAAGTGCTAATAAGCCTCGCACCTATCTCCTGGCTGTAACAAGGGGCTGTTGGAATTGAGCCTCTCCGTAGGAGGACTGTTTTCCCTGCTACGAGGTTGTCTGAAGTGACAGAAGAGGGCTCTGAGCTGGAGGAATCAGGAGCCCTCCCTTTCTCTCCTCCTTGCCGGGTCTCAGTGGGACCCCCGGGAAAGTCACTTAACCTCTCAGTGCCTGGTGGTCTTAACCTGCAAATTAGGCTTCTTTTCTTTTCTTCCTGCTCCCCCATGGATAATGTTTGGAGGATCTACACACCAAGCTTAGGTTGTCTATAGGTGTCAGTAAGCAAAGTAACATGAGAGAGTAAAATGATGTTGTCATTACTTGCCCAGGAGGGGAAGAAGTCCTTGGAGATCTAGCCAACCTGGGTAACATCATCAGGTGGCCCAGTCTTAATGGTATCTGGATATAGACATGATGGATGCTACTTTGGTTCCGCTGACATTTCCAACTAGGCCCTGCCTGGGGCCTTGACTGACTCTTTTTTGAACGCATTTTACCTACATTCCCCTTTTTCTGCTCAGTGAGCAAAAGCAGAGTAGTATGTGAAGGGACATAGGGACCTATGGAGAGGAATGTGTTTCTTCTCCACTAGCATTTACTGGGAGGTTTCAAGTATGTTTTCTTATTCGTCAGATCATAGCTTCTGTTCCTCCATGAAGTTCCCAAGCAATACAGGTGAATTTTGATTCCTTGGAATGGCCTTTGATTCCTTCCCCAAAGCAACTCTATCAGCCACAGATGCGTACTCTGGGCACGCATGGACTTGGCAACTGTGACATTCAGAAAAGATGAGACTTGGAGGCAGCGTTGGGCCCCAATACCAGCTCTGCCATTTACTGAGTGATATGGGTCAGGTCACCTCCATCTATCTGCACTTGAATTTCTCATCGGTTAAGGGAGTTTGCGTCAGCTGTGGCCTCAGATGCATTTCTGATGTTCTTTATAACATCAGAAGGGTCCACCTTCTGATGTTACGAAGGGTCCACCCCGCAGGGGGCAGATTCCCAGGTGGTCAGGTCAGCTGGCTGCTGACTGGGTTTGGCTACAGGGAGGAGCTGGTGGGAGACAGGACGTAGGAAAGAGAACTTGAATGCACTCTTTCTCAGGTGCATTCTCTAGAGTGGCTGAGTCTCCTTTGTGATTCTAACTGCCTCAGAGAGTATAACCCTGGCCTCAGGCTCCTGTCAGCCCACCTTCCCGTCTGTGGCCCTCATTGCTTTCCTGCTTTGGCCAATGTTTCTGCTGCCTCAGTTTCCTACTTTACATGTCTTTGGTTATAAATATTAGAAGTAGTTTGTTTCCCTGACTAGATCCTGACAGAGAGTTGATGATACACCTGTTTTACAAGGATGTTGAGATTTAAAGAAAATCCTATTCAGTTCCTTATTAGGGTAAGTGCTCAGGAAATGTCCATAGGATCCAACCTGTTATCAACCCTTCTTTTGCTTCCCAGCATCGCCGTTTTTATTTGCCCTTTGAAATTCTAAGCATCCTTCAAAGCTCAATGCAGATGCTACTTCACAAAGTTTTCTCATCCCTAGTCATGTAGGGTTTGTCTTGATTTTCTCTCATGGTCCTTTATGTATGCATCTCTAACAGAGTTTAGCATAATCTGCCAACTCATTAATTATTTGTGAATTTGCCTTCTCCTACTAATCTGGAAAGTTGTTTCTGTCTCTTTCATCTTTGTATCTCTCCCAAACCCCTGAAATAGAAGAGCTGCTTAAAAATATTTGCTGAACCGAACTGAATAGAAATGCCCTTCTTGTTACTTTCTCCTTCAGCTTGATTCCTGTAATCTGAGGGGCTACCGCAGACACTGAGACTGACTCTCCAAATTAAGTATTAGATAAATTCTTCATCCAGTCCATAATAATAGAAGCTTTTTGAAGAGTGTGACTTTACCATACTTGGGCTTATTTTTAATACCCAAAACCCATTAGATATTTCATCTATCCTAAATTCAGTAGATATTCCATACTAAGGATGTTCATATCAAAATGCATAGGTAGTGCGAAAATGTTTGTTTTGGTAAATGAATAATAGAAAATCACGTTTGATTTTTATTATGATGTGGGATCCATGAACATATATACAAAACCATATATGTAGGTCTAGAATTGTGCTGTCATATTATAGGTGCTCAATAAATATTTGTTGAATGCTTGACTACCTATGTGTTTGGGGTAAGATTTGAGAGAAAATTACATGTCTGTAGTTATCCTGCAGATGGCACTCTCTCATGTGAATTTCAAATTGATTTTTCCTCAGTTTTCATAGTCTCATTTGTTATTTTATTTTTTATTGAAGTACAGTTGATTTACAATATGTTAGTTTCTGGTGTACAGCAAAGTGATTCAGTTATACATATATATACATATTCTTTTTCACATTCTTTTATTTTTAATTTTAAAAGAAACTTACCCTCAAGCTATCACTTCTATTTTTCTATTTTTTTCTTACTCAAATATGCTATCCATTATTTGACCTCTGAAAAGCTTCTTGAAAACATGACATGGGTCAAATTGTTTCTGAGATGTTAATGGTAGAAAGAGGATAATAGAAACCCCCATGCTGTGGAATGAAGGCTATTTCTTTTCTTTTTCTTTGTGCTTCCCTACCCAGCTTTCCTCTCGACCCCTTCTGTGTTTCACTGTACTTCCTCCCATGCTTCCGGTCCCGCTTTCCCTGGCACCTGCACCCCACACTACCCTGTGGTTGTAATCTGCAGGGAGGGAGCTGAGGGCAGTTGATTATGGCACATTACAAATGAAAGGAGTCCTTGAGTTTCATCTAGTAGACATCACTTGGTTTACAGATCAGCAAACTGAGCCCAAGGGTGAAGTCATCCCCTCAAGCTCACAAAAGAAGGAGCCAGAATTTTGCATTTTCTGATTCCCTGTGGAATAGCAGGCGGGGACAATAATTTAATTATTGCACCTGGGAAGGATCCAACCTGCAGGATTCGCCTCTCCAATGCCATCTTGCCCCGGCACCCCAGCTAATGAAATACAAAGATTCTTGGTGACAGTCTAGATATAGTGGCCCTTCTTGTTTTCCCCACTCTGGCCCTTCCAGCTTTCAAAACTTGTCTTATCCTTGAAGAGAAAATTCACCCTATGAATAAAGTGTTCTGTTAGCATAGGCAGTATTTTTCTTAACCTCCCCAACCCTCAGAGGGTTAAGGTAAATTTCCCTGGAGACAAGGGCCAGGCTTCTGTCGGCTGGTTTCATCTTCCCAAGGGTCTCTGAGCCAGAGTTCCTTCTGTGGACTGTTCCTTTCCATTGAGTGTCCTTGCCAAGATTTATGAGTCAGTAAAGAGAAAAAGAGCCACGTCAACTGTCCTGTGAAGGAAAATGAGATTCTGCTAAATTTAAGGGGATTTTAAATGAATAAAAAGATCACTAGGTTAAATACCATGAAGAAGGATAATAGATGAATGTTAGAAAATACAGAAGTCATCCTAATTATAGGTACGACAGAGGAGAAATCTAGATAAGTCCCCTCTAATCCTTTTATAGTCCATAACATAATTAAATGACTGTTCATTTTCTAGATAAGACTATGTCTTTGACATAGACACGGGGTACTGGGAAATCATCCACGCTGGGCCCTTCACCTGACACAGACTCAGTCTTTCTGAAAAAGAGCCAAGAATATTCAGGCCAGCACTAGCTCTCTGAGAAAAATCATGAGCTTTGGAAAGGAGAGAGATTTCTCCATTTAAATACAAAAGCTCTTGGGACTTCCCTGGTGGTCCGGTGGTTAAGACTTGGCCTTCCAATGCAGGGGGTGCGGGTTCGATCCCTGGTTGGGGAGTTAGGGTCCCGAGTGCCTCACGGCCAAAAAACCAAAACATGGTGCAGAAGCAGTGTTGTAACAGATTCAATAAAGATTTTAAAAATGGTCCACATGAAAAACAATCTTTAAAAACATAAAACAAAATAAAATAACAAAAGCTCATGGATGCTGGAGTGTATCAGGAACAGTTCAAAGTACCTTCCCCCAGATGGAGTGCTGGTGGAGTCAGGCAACAAATTAGGATGGTTCAGCCCTGCTCTGGTAGTATCCATCTGTCCCATCCCACCCCACCCCCATCCTGTGATATGGCCAATTGATGACATTTTCTCAACTTAGTGAAGTGTAGCTTCAGGACTGTCTCCCTAGTTTTCCCCTTTGTTCCATACTGCCAAGCCCCTAAGGAAATCCTGGTACTAGTCCATGAGGTCTTTACACAGTTTAAATCAGTGCACATGAAATAAAGCACTGCTCTTTGGGCATTTTAATACTTCTAGCTGGATATCTTCTCCTTAGACATCTTTCCCTAGATGTTCCATAGACCTTTCTTTCTTTTTTTGTTTTTTTAACATCTTTATTGGAAAATAATTGCTTTACAATGGCGTGTTAGTTTCTGCTTTACAGCAAAGTGAATCAGTTTTACATATACATATGTTCCCATATCCCCTCCCTCTTGCGTCTCCCTCCCTCCCATCCTCCCTATCCCACCCCTCTAGGTGGTCCAAGAGCA
>NC_041232.1:65780100-65788915 GCF_002837175.3 Physeter macrocephalus
CTATCTATTTGACATTTGGTAGTGTATATATGTCCATGCCACTTTGTCACAGCTTACCCTTCCCCCTCCCCGTATCCTCAAGTCCATGCTCTAGTAGGTCTGTGTTTTATTCCCGTCCTACCCCTAGGCTCTTCATGACATTTTTTTTTTCTTTGATTCCATATATATGTGTTAGCATACGGTATTTGTTTTTCTCCTTCTGACTTACTTCACTCTGTATGACAGACTCCAGGTCCATCCACCTCACTATAAAAGACCTTTCTTAACAGCTGTCGTCATCCTGGTTCACCCTTCCTAGTCGCTCAGCTCCTAACATTGGTGCCATCACTGATTTCTCGTTCCTCGATTTTCACATCCCATCTATTACCGAGTCCTGTGAGTTCTTCCTTGGCACCATTTTTTATGTCTTTTTCCTCTCCATTTCCATCAGCACTACTTGGTATTTATCCTCGGTTTCTTGACAGCACCACGGACTTTTAAAGTAGGTATTCCTCTCCTCCAGCATTTCCCTCCCATGCCACCCTACATGTTTCTTCCCTATTACACTTTCAGATTTATTCAACCCACGTTTACTACACCTGTATTGTATGTTGGGTTGGGTGCTAAGTGAACAAAAATGGAAAACTCCTCGACTACACCTCAAGGAACTCGGGGTAGAGTGAGAGAGAGACACACAGAAAGTAGAGGGTACTGGTGAAGAGCGAGTCAGAGGGACTCGATTCCAGTCCTGGCTCTGACCCTTCCTCACCACGGGGCTCTGGGTAATCTCAGTGCTCCATGCCTGCAAACTGGGGATAATGATAGCACCAACCCCATAGGTTTGTGGTGAGGATGGAATGAGATAATCCAGGAAGCACTTACAATAGTTCTTGACACATAATAAACAAGAAATAATAGTAGCCATGACTAAGAAGCAATGGTCCTCAAACTTTCTGTGGTAAAGGACCATTTTTTTGTTTGTTCGATTTCTAATACATCTAATACATACATTTGTGGCCCTCCTGTGCATGACACAACATGCAACTCAATACTGGAGTGTGACAACATGCAAACTGTGTCTATAACCTGCTCAATGAGATGAGTCCATGGCTTGAATGTCTAGACATCAAGGCAGGGTCACACTGTGGACCCATAACATACAGTTCATAGTCCAGAACCAATACCTGGACCACTGGGGTTGAGTAGCACTGTGATAAAGTACAACTTTGGTTATTTTCACCTTCTTGCTCCTAAGTGGCTCCCCATAAGATAAGAAAAACGCTTAACTTGGCATTTGGGAACCTTCACATTCAGACCACATCTTTCCTTCTAATCCTCACGTCTCATGACTCCCTTTTGCAAATTTGAGGCTCCCGTCCAGGGGTTTTCACACAGTTTCAGGGACAAGGTATAAGGATGAAGGTGGAGGACAATTCATTTTATTTCATCTTCTTTGAAGATGTCTGCCTATTTGAAATTGTCTTGCCTTTTTATTATCTGTAGTTTCAGTATTTCCTCAGGAGCTTAATCTGGTCCTGTTGGTTACTATACTCCTGATGTCTAGAACAGTTCCTGGCATATAATGTGTTCAATAAATATCCATTGGATGAATAAGTGAAGAACAAAAAGATTCTGCTGCTAAACACATTTAAAATTCAACCTACTAGACACATTACTCACCTGTTAAAGCTTTAAAATTTGGAATTTCTCACTTTTAGCAAGAAACAGTTCTCTTTTCACCTAGAATGACATTTTCTTCTCATCCATCTTTCATGTCATTGCATTTTTGTTACTATTAATCCACTAAAACTCAACTGAATGACTTCCTCTAACACAGCCTCAAAGAAGCCTTTGTCGACGGGAAAAAAAAAAAGCACAATATGAGAGTTGTGAGGTAAGTTTTATTTGGGAAAAAAATGAGGACTATAGCCAGGAGACAGCCTCTCAGAAAGCTCTGAGGAACTGCTCCCAAGAGGTAGGGGGAGGTCAGAATGTATATGATTTTAGTGAAGGGGGATAATCAAGCACACATTTTGGCAGAAGGTTGCTACGAGTCACGAGAAGCAGATGTCTCCGTTAACAATTTTAGTGCTTTTCTAGATAGGAGAAGATGCAAGAAATTGGGCTCATAAAATCTTCTCTTGAAAATATCTAACTATCTGAAGGCCTGTTCTGCCAGTTTTCCCAAGAGCACAGAGTGCCTCATTCCTAATCTTCACCCTGAACTCCTTTCAGGGTGTGTTGAAGGTTGGCGACTGCAGTAGCTAGTGACTTCATCCTTGTAGAAACAGATGGCAGGTGACAATTTTTAGTGGGCACCCTCTTCTGACTCCCCACTATACTGTATGCTGTCTCTATTATAGCACTTTCTGCCCTGTTTTATTACTGTACTCTCTTTACCAAATTACAAGGTCACAGGATCCAAGAGTCTGGCATCACTCATATTTTCCTTTTCAAATGCGTTCAACAGTGTCTGATAGGTAGCACGAACCTAATGCTGAATTTCTGTGGATTATAGCTGAATTCCTCAGAATCTATTCATGTCTCAAGAATCAGCTCAAGTTCCATCTCCTTCATAGAGCCTTTCGTGAATATTCCCACCCTCAGCAGTATATCTGTTCTGTATATCCTTATAGGCTTTTTGAAGCTTATCCTTTAATTATCATTTAAAAATTTTATTCATGATTTTATTTCCTTAACAAATGTTTATGTTTAGCTGTTGTGTTTAGGGAATTATTATAGCTATCAGGGCAGATAATGAAGAATTTTTTTAAAACTCCTGCATTCAGTATCTGTGCAAAAGAATTTTCACTACGCAGTATCTAGTAATGTGTGTGTGTGCGCGCGCGCGCCTGTGTGCGCCTGTGTGTGTCTGTGTGTCATTGTTGTTGTTTTCCGTAACTTGAATGCATCCGTATGTACATATACACATCGTGCAAAAGAATTTTCACTACGCAGTATCTAGTAATGTGTGTGTGTGTGCGCGCGCGCTCCTGTGTGCGCCTGTGTGTGTCTGTGTGTCATTGTTGTTGTTTTCCGTAACTTGAATGCATCCGTATGTACATATACACATCCTGAGATCTTGAGGGCAGGAATTATTGTGAGCCTTCTACACAACATCGCTTAGACTGCAGGGCCTAGCAGATACTCAATACAATGGGATTAGTTGGTGTTCCACACACGTATACTGGTATATCCACATGGCACGAGCTTATTATCTCTTATTAGAAGGCAATTACCTGTCTTTGTAGTGAAATGGGAGAACCACGTGACACTGATACTATGGACCACAAATGCAGGTGAGCTCTGACAATGTTGATAACTTCACCTGTAGAGAAAGCCTGTTAATAACCCATGTTCCATAGACCTCTTAAATCTGGTGCCTGGAGAAATAATTAGATGCAAATACAATGCGATAGGAAACATTTACCAGTCGGGTAGAGGAAAAACTTTGTTAATTTGAAATGCAAGGGACCAGAAAAATGAGCTCTGAATTAATTGGGTTTGGATTATCTGATATTTTTATTAAGGGCATTTAGTCATTTAGGCAATAACTGCTGCTGTTTGAATTTTTCGGTGTTGGCCCTCTGAGGTTTTACTGTCAAGGCGTGATTTCTTATGGAGGTAGTTTTTTTTGTAATTTATTTATTTTATTTTATTTTATTTTTATTTTTGGCTGCGTTGGGTCTTCGTTGCTGCACGCAGCCTTTTCTTTGGTTGCAGTGAGCGGGGGCTACTCTTCGTTGCAGTGCACTGGCTTCTCATTGTTGTGGCTTCTCTTGTGGAGCACAGGCTCTAGGCACGCGGGCTTCAGTAGCTGTGGTACATGGGGTCGGTAGTTGTCGCTCGCGGGCTCTAGAGCGCAGGCTCAGTAGTTGTGGCGCACGGGCTTAGTTGCTCCGTGGCATGTGGGATCTTCCTGGACCAGGGCTTGAAGCTGTATCCTCTGCATTGGCAGGCGGACTCTCAACCACTGCGCCACCAGGGAAGCCCTCTTATGGTGGTAATTTAATGAATGTGTTTAACCTTTATCCTTTGCAGCTGGACATAACGTATCTAGCAATTGGACCGGATTTTCACCAGCCCACCCAAGTTTCCACCTATCAGGTTTTCAAAAAATATTTATTTTGCTATCCCTAACTCCCTCCAACTTAGTTCTCCTCTGATAGCAGAGAGAACTGATGGGAACGTTTCAGGCAACCAGAGGAAAAGGCCATCTGATTGCTGCTCTACCTCAAGTAATCTTTTTTTTTTTTTTTTTTTTTTTTTTTTTCTGGACGCGGGCCTCTCACTGCTGTGTCCTCTCCCGTTGCGGAGCACAGGCTCTGGACGTGCAGGCTCAGCGGCCATGGCTCACGGGCCCAGCCGCTCCGCGGCATGTGGGATCTTCCCGGACCGGGGCACGAACCCGTGTCCCCTGCATCGGCAGGCGGATTCTCAACCACTGCGCCACCAGGGACGCCCTCAAGTAATCTTAATGTGTTTAATTGCACAGCTGATCTATCTCTTTATTTGCATGATAAATATGGTAGAAATCTATCCATTAGAAAGGGTGAAGGGATAATAAGTCCCTGACCGAGGCAGAAAATTCTTTGGGACTATTCTAAATCACTTTTGAAAGGTGATATTCATAATACAAAAGTCAAGGTTACCTGGGATGTTCTCTAACTAGACAAAACAAAAGACCTATTAGAATATATTCATGAGTCATTCTAAATTTGAAAACTTTCCTTTGATGATTCTGTTAGGCAAAGAGAAGTGACAGCTCACTGGCAGAATTTAAGGTTTGCTTATACTGCTTATCTAAATCTATCAACAGCCTACGGTTTAGTAAAAAAGACAAGATAACTGCACATAAAAGCTAACAACATAAAAATAGACCCAGAGCAAAATACTGGTAAGTATCAAGTTAACGCTGGAGACAATATTTGTCAAAATTTAGGGAAGGGATCCGGATTCCATGGGAGGACAGCCCACACGTTATGGGAGTGAAGTTCAAATAATGTTGAAAGTGCTTCACATGTAATGGGTGCCACATACATGCTTACGGTACAACTGATAGACTCTCCTAATACGGCAAAGCCGATTTCATTAACCATGGCAGCTTTCCATTTTGCTTACTGATACACATCTACTTGTGATAGTGGCAGCATTTCTCCCATTCTTCATTTAAGTTACTGGAGAACCTCACAGTTTCAAAGCTGATGCCCTGGTGCAGTTATGTCTTTGTCCAAATGTGGAGACGAGTGACTTGGCCTGCATGCCAGAGCCAAGTGCTCAGCCTATCAGATCAGAGTCTCTTGACATCCTCCCAATCATAACTGCTGGGGTCTCCTTTATCTTCCTCCATCATCATTGCCCCATTCAACTTTACAGAAGAAAGACATCTGTACCTGTTCCAGGGAGATCCGAACTTAAAGTGTATTTCTTTCCCTTTTTAGGCAATGCTTCTTAATTTTGTTCTGGTATTTTTTAATGTTTTTCCATTTCTCTTAAATTTTTAAATTATTAATAGACCTTATTTTTTGGAGCAGTTTTAGGTTCGCAGTAAAATTGAGTGCAAGGTACAGAGATTTCCCATATGCCCCCTGACCCCACGCATGTGCAGCCTCCCTTACTGTCAACCTCCCTCACCAGAGTGGTGCATTTGGTACAACTGACGAACCTGAGTGGATGCCCCATAATCACCCCCAGTCCATAGTTTACGTTAGGGTTCGCTTTTGCTGTAGAACCATTCTACAAATGTATAATGTACATGTATCTATCATTATGGCACCATACAGAGTATTTTCATGGCCATAAATATTATCTGTGCTCCATCTATTCATCCTTCCCTCCCTCCCAAACCCTGATATTTTAATTTTCTCCTTAGTTTTGCTGGATTTATTCTGCTTTTCTCCTCCTCACAGAGCTCTATCTGTTGAACTGAGGAACATGGGCACTCAGTGTAATTTGTATTAACCTTGTGTTCAATGAGTAAATAAATGGATATATTTTCTTTTTTTTTTTAACATCTTTATTGCGGTATAATTGCTTTACGATGTTGTGTTAGTTGCTGCTGTATAACAAAGTGAATCAGCTATATGTATACATATATCCCCATATCCCTTCCCTCTCGCGTCTCCCTCCCACCCTCCCTATCCCACCCCTCTAGGTGGTCACAAAGCACCAAGGTGATCTCCATGTGCTATGCGGCTGCTTCCCACTAGCTATCTATTTTACATTTGGTAGTGTGTATATGTCAGTGTTACTCTCTCTCTTCGTCCCAGCTTCCCCTTCCCCCTCCCTGCGTCCTCAAGTCCATTCTCTACATCTGTGTCTTTAATCCTGTCCTGCCCCTAGGTTCATCAGAGCCATTTTTTTTTTTTATTCCATATATATGTGTTAGCATACAGCATTGATTTTTCTCTTTCTGACTTACTTCAGTCTGTGTGACAGCCAATCATAACTGCTGGGGTCTCCTTTATCTTCCTCCATCATCATTGCCTCATTCAACTTTACAGAAGAAAGACATCTGTACCTGTTCCAGGGAGATTCGAACTTAAAGTGTATTTCTTTCCCTTTTTAGGCAATGCTTCTTAATTTTGTTCTGGTATTTTTTAATGTTTTTCCATTTCTCTTAAATTTTTAAATTATTAATAGACCTTATTTTTTGGAGCAGTTTTAGGTTCGCAGTAAAATTGAGTGCAAGGTACAGAGATTTCCCATATGCCCCCTGACCCCACGCATGTGCAGCCTCCCTTACTGTCAACCTCCCTCACCAGAGTGGTGCATTTGGTACAACTGACGAACCTGAGTGGATGCCCCATAATCACCCCCAGTCCATAGTTTACGTTAGGGTTCGCTTTTGCTGTAGAACCATTCTACAAATGTATAATGTACATGTATCTATCATTATGGCACCATACAGAGTATTTTCATGGCCATAAATATTATCTGTGCTCCATCTATTCATCCTTCCCTCCCTCCCAAACCCTGATATTTTAATTTTCTCCTTAGTTTTGCTGGATTTATTCTGCTTTTCTCCTCCTCACAGAGCTCTATCTGTTGAACTGAGGAACATGGGCACTCAGTGTAATTTGTATTAACCTTGTGTTCAATGAGTAAATAAATGGATATATTTTCTTTTTTTTTTTAACATCTTTATTGCGGTATAATTGCTTTACGATGTTGTGTTAGTTGCTGCTGTATAACAAAGTGAATCAGCTATATGTATACATATATCCCCATATCCCTTCCCTCTCGCGTCTCCCTCCCACCCTCCCTATCCCACCCCTCTAGGTGGTCACAAAGCACCAAGGTGATCTCCATGTGCTATGCGGCTGCTTCCCACTAGCTATCTATTTTACATTTGGTAGTGTGTATATGTCAGTGTTACTCTCTCTCTTCGTCCCAGCTTCCCCTTCCCCCTCCCTGCGTCCTCAAGTCCATTCTCTACATCTGTGTCTTTAATCCTGTCCTGCCCCTAGGTTCATCAGAGCCATTTTTTTTTTTTTAGATTCCATATATATGTGTTAGCATATGGTATTTGTTTTTCTCTTTCTGACTTACTTCACTCTGTATGACAGACTCAAGGTCCATCTACCTCACTACAAATAACTCAATTTCATTTCTTTTTATGTCTGAGTAACATTCCATTGTATCTATGTGCCACACCTTCTTTATCCATTCTTCTGTCAGTGGACACTTAGGTTGCTTCCATGTCCTGCCTATTGTAAATAGAGCTGAAATTAACATTGTGGTACATGACTCTTTTTGAATTATGGTTTTCTCAGGGTATATGCTGAGTAGTGGGATTGCTGGGTTGTATGGTAGCTCTATTTTTAGTTTTTTAAGGAACCTCCATACTGTTCTCCATACTGGTTGTATCAATTTACATTCCCACCAACAGGGCAAGAGGGTTCCCTTTTCTCCACACCGTCTCCAGCATTTGTTGTTTCTAGATTTTCTGATGATGCCCATTCTAACCGGTGTGAGGTGATACCTCATTGTAGTTTTGATTTCCATTTCTCTTATAATTAGTGATGTTGAGCAGCTTTTCATGTGCTTCTTGGCCATTCATATGTCCCCTTTGGAGAAATGTCTATTTAGGTCTTCTGCCCATTTTTTGATTGGGTTGTTTCTTTTTTTAATATTGAGCTGCCTGAGCTGTTCATATATTTTGGAGATTAATCCTTTGTCCGTTGATGCATTTGCGAATATTTTTTCCCATTCAGAGGGTTGTCTTTTTGTCTTGTTATGGTTTCCTTTGCTTTGCAAAAGTTTTAAATTTCATTAGGTTCCATTTATTTATTTTTGTTTTTATTTCCATTACTCTAGGAGGTGGATCAAAACAGATCTTGCTGTAATTTACGTCAAAGACTGTTCTTCCTATGTTTTCCTCTAAGAGTTTTATACTGTCCAGTCTTACATTTAGGTCTCTAATCCATTTTGAGTTTATTTTTGTGTATGGTGTTAGGGAGTGTTCTAACTCCATTCTTTTACATGTAGCTGTCCTGTTTTCCCAGCACCATTTATTGAAGAGACTGTCTTTTCTCCATTGTATATCCTTTTCTCCTTTGTCATAGATTAGTTGAGCATAAGTGCGTGGGTTTATCTCTGGGCTTTCTATCCTGTTCCATTGTTCTATATTTCTGTTTTTGTGCCCGTACCATGTTGTCTTGATTACTGTAGCTTTGTAGTATAGTCTGAAGTCAGGGAGTCTGATTCCTCCAGCTCCGTTTTTTTCCCTCAAAACTGCTTTGGCTATTCGGGGTCTTTTGTGTCTCCATACAAATTTTAAGGTTTTTTGTTCTAGTTCTGTAAAAAATGCCATTGGTAATTTGATAGGGATTGA
>NC_041232.1:65789307-65790070 GCF_002837175.3 Physeter macrocephalus
TTTCTGCATACAGGTCTTTTGTCTCCCTAGGTAGGTTTATTCCTAGTTATTTTATTCTTTTTGTTGTAATGGTTAACGGGAGTGTTTCCTTAATTTCTCTTTCAGATTTTTCATCATTAGTGTATAGGGATACAAGAGATTTCTATGCATTAATTTTGTATACTGCAACTTTACCAAATTCATTGATTAGCTCTAGTAGTTTTCTGGTAGCATCTTTAGGATTCTCTATGTATAGTATCATGTCATCTGCAAACAGTGATAGTTTTACTTTTTCTTTTCCAATTTGGATTCCTTTTATCTCTTTTTTCTTCTCTGATTGTCATGGCTAGGACTTCCAAACCTACGTTGAATAATAGTGGTGAGAGTGGACATCCTTGTCTTGTTCCTGATCTTAAAGGAAATGCTTTCAGTTTTTCACCATTGAGAATGATGTTTGCTGTGGGTTTCTCATATATGGCCTTTATTATATTGAGGTAGATTCCCTCTATGCCTTGGATTCTGTTTGCTAGTATTTTCTTGAGGATTTTTGCATCTATGTTCATCATTGTTATTGGTCTGTAATTTTCTTTTTTCTTAGTATCTTTGTCGGGTTTTGGTATCAGGGTGATGGTCACCTCATACAATGAGTTTGGGAGTGTTCCTCCCTCTGCAATTTTTGGGAAGACTTTGAGAAGGATGGGTGGTAGCTCTTCTCTAAATGTTTGATAGAATTCACCTGTGAAGCCATCTGGTCCTGGACTTTTGTTTGTTGGAAGATTTTTAA
>NC_041232.1:65790298-65790699 GCF_002837175.3 Physeter macrocephalus
GCTAATGGTTTATCAATTTTGTTTATCTTCTCAAAGAACCAGCTTTTCGTTTTATTGATCTTTGCTATTGTTTTCTTTGTTTTTATTTCATTTATTTCTGCTCTGATTTTTATGATTACTTTCCTTCTGCTAACCTGACTTGTGTTTGTTCTTCTTTCTCTAGTTCATTTAGGTGTAAGGTTAGATTGTTTATTTGAGATTTTTCTTGTTTCTTGAGGTAGGCTTGTATAGCTATAAACTTCCCTCTTAGAACTGCTTTTGCTGCATCCCATAGGTTTTGGATCATCATGTTTTCATTGTCATTTGTCTCTAGGTATTTTTTGATTTCCTCTTTGATTTCTTCAGTGATCTCTTGGTTATTTAGTAACGTATTGTTTAGCCTCCATGTGTTTGTGTTTTTT
>NC_041232.1:65790975-65799397 GCF_002837175.3 Physeter macrocephalus
AGATGCTTGATATGATTTCAGTTTTCTTAAATTTACTGAGGCTTGATTTGTGACCCAAGATGTGATCTATCCTGGAGAATGTTCCATGAGTACTTGACAAGAAAGTGTAATCTGCTGTTTTTGGATGGAATAGCCTATAAATATCAATTAAATCTATCTGGTCTATTGTGTCATTTAAAGCTTCTGTTTCCTTATTTATTTTCATTTTGGATGATCTGTCCATTGGTGTAAGTGGGGTGTTAAAATCCCCCACTATTATTGTGTTACTGTCGATCTCCTCTTTCATAGCTTTTAGCAATTGCCTTATGTATTGAGGTGCTCCTATCTTGGGTGTATATATATTTATAATTGTTACATCTTCTTCTTCGACTGATCCATTGATCATTATGTAGTGTCCTTCCTTGTCTCTTGTAACATTCTTTATTTTAAAGTCTATTTTATCTGATATGAGTATTGCTCCTCCAGCTTTCTTTTGATTTCGCGTGTTTCTCCTTGCATTTATCCTGCATGGGACTCGCTGAGCTTCCTGGACTTGGGTGGCTATTTCCTTTCCCATGTTAGGCAAGTTTTCGACTATAATGTCTTCAAATATTTTCTCTGGTCTTTTCTCTCTTCTCCTTCTGGGACATCTATAATGCGAATGTTGTTGCATTTAATGTTGTCCCAGAGGTCTCTTAGGCTGTCTCCACTTCATTTAGTTGTTTTTCTGGGGTTTTATCTTGTTCCTTCATCTGGTACATAGCCCTCTGCCTTTTCATCTTGTCTGTCTTTCTGTGAATGTGGTTTTGTTGCACAGTCTGCAGGATTGTAGTTTTTCTTGTTTCTGCTGTCTGCCCTCTGGTGGATGAGCCTATCTAAGAGGCTTGTGCAAGTTTCCTGATGGGAGGGACTGGTTGTGGGTAGAGCTGACTCTTGCTCTGGTGGGCAGAGCTCAGTAAAACTTTAATCTGCTTGACTGTTGATGGGTGAGGATGGGTTCCCTCCCTGTTGGTTGTTTGGCCTGAGGCAACCCAACACTGGAGCCTCCCTGGGCTCTTTGGTGGGGCTAATGACAGACTCTGGGAGGGCTCACGCCTAGGAGTACTTCCCAGAACTTCTGCTGCCAGTGTCCTTGTCCCCACGGTGAGCCACAGCCACCCCCCACCTCTGCAGGAGACCCTCCAACACTAGCAGATAGGTCTGGTTCAGTCTCCCCTGGGGTCACTGCTCCTTCCCCTGGGTCCTGATGTGCAAACTACTTTGTGTGTGCCCTTCAAGAGTGGATTCTCTGCTTCCCCTAGTCCTGTCGAAGTCCTGCAGTCAAATCCCACTAGGCTTCAAAGTCTGATTCTCTAGGAATTCCTCCTCCTGTTGCTGGACCCCCAGTTTGGGAAGCCTGATGTGGGGCTCACAACCTTTATTCCAGTGTGTGGACTTCCATGGTATAAGTGTTCTCAAGTCTGTGAGTCACCCACCCAGCAGTTATGGGATTTGATTTTACTGTGATTGCGCCCCTCCTGCAGTCTCACTGTGGCTTCTCCTTTGTCCTTGGATGTGGGGTATCTTTTTTGGTGAGTTCCAGTGTCTTCCTGTCCATGATTGTCCAGCAGCTAGTTGTGATTCTGGTGTTCTCACAAGAGGGAGTGATAGCACATCCTTTTACTCCGCCATCTTTGTTCCTCCTCCCTGCTTTTAACTTTTTTTGGCCATTTTTTTTTTAAACTGATGCTTAGCACCATGTTTACTTAGTTAATTACTAAATAATGCAGGAATGATTTATTGAATGCATGATAAATAATATCTCTAAAAGTTTTGTATTTGTTTCTATTTTTTCCAAATTCCCACTGCTTCCCACACTTCCCTTTTTCATTTTTGTACCTCAAACCACAAACAAAAAATAAACTAAACATTGAAAGTTTACATTTATTTTTAATATAAATGTTATATTTTTTTGACCTAAAGTTTCCCCCAAATTTAAAATTTTCTATTTGGGATGAGATGAAAGTTTCCTTGGACCAAAAGCTCTTCTGGAAGATGATTGCCCAGAGTGACACAAAAATGAAAAGTCAGAGAATGAATGAAAACTGCATCCCAACCAGGGGTTCAAATTTCTGGAAGCCAATCAGTTGCTTAGGCCACATAAATAAAGCCAAGAAGAGAGAGAGCCAGACATTTGTAACAAGAGGGTATTGAGCAGGAGAGTCCAAATCTACTGCCGTGAAAGGTGCCATGTAACTGGATGTCAACTCTGGCTAAGCACTGCCTTGTGGTATTCTAGTGAGTTCTGTCAAAGGCAATATGCTTGCTCCTTTGGTCACATCCTCCTATTATGCAATCTGACCATCTGAAAGAAAGAGATAAGTTGGTAGAAGAGGTGAGGATATGAGGTCTTTTAAAGCAGTGGCTCTCTCCCAGGGCCATTTCTTTCCTCCTTGTCCCTACAGGATTTGGGGCAATATTTGGAGACCTGGAGATATTTTTGGTTGTTATAACTTGGGGGAGGATTGCTAATAGCATCTGGTTGATGGAGGCCAGGGGTGCTACTAAATACCCTCTAATGCATAGGGCAGTCCCCCACAACAGAGAATTATCCAGCCCCAAATGTGAATAATGCCAAGGTTGAGAAACCTGTTCTAGAACAATCCCCTCACTTTACAGGAAGATAAAGTGACTTAATGCATGGCACCATTGCCAGTTAGAGATACAGCTGGAATATCTTGATCCCCAAGTCTGGTGCTTTTATTGCTAGTAGTCCCAGTGTGGGTTTTGTAGCTTGATGATTATTTCCAAAGTGCCTGCATGAAATTGAATTAAATGAATTATTTTTTAAAAGAAAAGGAGGGACTTCCCTGGTGGCGTAGTGGTTAAGAATCTGCCTGCCAATGCAGGGGACACAGGTTCGATCCCTGGTCTGGGAAGATCCCACATGCCATGGAGCAACTAAGCCCACGTGCCACAACTACTGAGTCTGCGTTCTAGAGCCTGCCAGCCACAAATACTGAGCCTGCATGCCACAACTACAGAAGCCCGCGTGCCTAGAGCCTGTGCTCTGCAACAAGAGCTGCAGATGAGAGTTGCACAATGAGAAGCCTGTGCACCACAGCAAAGAGTAGCCCCCCACTCAACGCAACTAGAGGAAGGCAGTGCACAGCAACGAAGATCCAACAGAGCCAAAACAAAACAAAAGAAAAAGAAAAGGAACTCTGTATGTAACATTTTCTCTGCTGAATCTATAAACTATACAACCCAATGATTGCTTTCTTCTCTACTTCCACTGGAAGTGTTCTCAGGAATAGTAAGTTGGTATTGCTAAGTGCTTTGAGCTCCTTTTGAAAGCGTTGCAAAAAACTTCTCTAAATTATTTTTATCACCTCCGTAAAATTTAAAAGCAAAGTATCATTCCTTGTCAAAAGCAGGTTTTACTCTGATTTTCTCAAATTATAACCTCTGATTAGCTATTGAAACTCCCTGATTACAGGTTGACATTGTGTTATCTTGGGAATCATACCAGTTAAGTCTATGAAATAATTGATTGTAGCCTGACAAGACTGTGAACTATTATCGTTTGGAACAGAGCTTCAAAATACTGTAAAAGATTTCCTGCTTAATTTCTTCTGGTTTCAAATATGAGGTCAATGCTATGGCTTCAAGTCTTAATTAGTACTGTCGATTTGATGTACTAACTTCCTAATAACTAAGAGGGCTTTGTAAGGATTTATTACTCTTCATGGAAAACCATCACATTGGAAGGAACCTTGAGGAGTCTTCATAGTTTCTATGCTTGTCTTCTGGGGGAACCACAACCTGATGAAATCCACCTATGCCCACCATCAATCCCCCATGAAAATTCTCCCACTTTCTTTGGACCATCAAACTGAAGCCAATTTTTAAGTAATCTCCATCATAAGAGTTCATTATTCTCTCTAAATAGAGGAAGTGAGGGGCAACCAGAAGAATTGACTCACCTTGGAAGTTAGTAAAAATGGACCACGGATGACCTGTGTCCTAATCCCTGGTCCAAGAGACATTATATAACTAATAGGGGTTCAATTGAGAGACGTGTGTGTGTGTGCTCAAGCAAGATGGTCTTAGAGGTCTCTGAGGAAAAATGGGCAAAAGGCCACCTTACTTCTGTCAGCTCTCAAGTGCACAGATCATGACCAGAGAGGGATTGTTCCTCCTTCTTACAGTCCCTGGGACCTGCTTAGCTAAGGTTGCCCCTTAGTGCGTGCCAGTGGCAGCTACAGATTTCCCACTTATCAGACGAGCAGGGGCAGCAATTGGGTGGGAAGGTTGGCACCCACGGGACATTTCTGGGGAAGTTGCACTTGTGCAGCAAGCATGAGGTTCTATTTAGATGGTATGCTTGTCAGGGGATGGCTTGGGGATGCCAATGGTGCTGATGGAGGGGATAAGCCCCCCAAATTGCCTCTTAGTTCAGCTACTGTCGTTCACATGTTTGAACATGAAGTTGAGATCCGCTAATATGGGAGTGGGAGCATGGTCGGGGTTGGGATATTCGAAGCTATTCTCATTGCAGGTTGTTATAAACCGTAGATGATTGATCCAGTGCCTTATTATAATTCTCCGAGTGTTTGAGCTCTGTTTCTTTTGTTGCCTTTTCCCCTTCCTCCCAACATCTCAACATTCCCCATGAATCTGGCTTTCTATGGCCCTCTGCTCTGTTCCCCTTACACTCACCTTGGAGATGTCATTTATTAGGCTACAGCATCTCATCTCAGATCAGGTGAGCCCAAATCTACATCCCTAGTCTTGTCCACTTACACGGCCCCAGGCACTTAATAAGTACATCCGCCTGCATGTTCTCTTGGCATCTCAGTTAAATTCAATGTCTCTGAAGACCCCAAATCATCCCCTTTCCTGGCTTTCCCCATTTTCCCCCCAGTGAGATCTCTGTCTTCCCAAATTTTCCAATCTGAAGCTTGAGACATCTGGTATTCTTTCATTTTCTTGGCTCCCCAAATCTAATTTTATTGACTCATCTTCTTGAATCTATCAATCTAATCCTCTCCCACTTCCATTTTCTGATTAAGGCTCACATCACTTGATATTATATAGGACTATAACTTCTGTGCCTGCTTGGCCTCAGGCTCTGTCCTCTCATCCAATCTAACCTATAGCCATAAAAAAAGTTCCTGAAATGCCACTTTGGAAGAATCTTTTTGAGTAAATATTCAAGGAATATTAAGTGTCCCTGTGTGCTACCAGACACCATGCTACATTCTTGTTATGGAATGATAAACAGAAGAGACATTTTCTGTACTCTCATGGATTTTAGTGTAAGGAAGATGCAGACAATTAAAAGTTTAAAAAGTAAATTTATTAATAATAGTTTTAATGTCATGGGTGCTATGAAAAACAAAACAAAGCACAGCAGAATAAGAGAGAATAACTGGGACCAAAGGTGGTAACATCTAAGGAGAGACCAGAGTTGAGAATAGCCCAGCTATGATCTGTGGCTCCATTTCTTTCTATTAAATTGGGTTGAAATTTAAAGAAGTCATTATTTTTCAGGTAGATTTTTCATTGCTCTCTTTACAAACCCCATATGCCAATCCAAATAGCCCATATGCTATTCTTTTTTATTGAATGAAAACTTCTTTAAATTCTATAGTGCTTTACAGTTTTCAAAAGTTTCACACACATGATTTCATATAATCCCATAATAACCCTTTTTTCCCCCACCCCTATATTGGTACTCCCTCCTCCCCCCTCCCTAATGGTAACCACTAGTTTGTTCTCTGTACCTGTGAATCTGCTTCTTTTTTGTTTTATTCACTAGTTTGTTGTATTTTTTTAGATTGCCCATATAAGTGATACCATACAGTATTTGTCTTTCTCTACATGACTTATTTCACTTAGCATAATGCCCTCCAATTCCATCCATGTTGCTTCAAATGGCAAAATTTCATTCTTTTTTATGACTGGGAATTATTCCCTTGTGTGTGTGTATGTATGTGTGTGTGTGATATATATATATCTCACATACCTATATATGTGTATATATATATATATATATATATATCACATCTTCTCTATCCATTCATCTGTTGATGGACACTTAGGTTGCTTCCGTACCTTGACAATTGTAAATAATGCTGCTGTGAACGTTGGGGTGCATGTATCTTTTCAAATTAGTACTTCTGTTTCTTTTGGATATATACCCAGGAGTGGAATTGCTGGGTCATATGGTAGTTCTATTTTTAGTTTTTTGAGAAACCTTCATACTGTTTTCCACAGTGGCTGCGCCAATTTACATTCCCACCTACGGTGTAGTAGGGTTCCCTTTTCTCCACATCCTCACCAAAATTTGTTATTTGTTCTCTTTTTGATAACAGCCATTCTGACAGGTGTGAAGTGTTATCTCCTTGTGGTTTTGATTTGCATTTCCCTGACAGTGATGTTGAGAATATTTTCATATGCCTGTTGCCAAATAGCCTGTATGTTGTTATAGAATTCTGCTTTGTGCATTCCCATGTATATCTTTGCCATGCATTTCTCTTTGTGTCTCCTTGCCCCCTTCCCATCATTTTCTAGTAAGATCATGTCTCTCTTTTAATGGAGAGCCAAAACATATCTACTTCATGAGGCATTCATTGGTCTTCTTAGCTGGAAACTGTCTATTCATTCTCTAGACTGCTGCTGAAACATCATCATCATCATTATTATTGTTATTATTGAATTTCCTGCCTAATACCTTATACTCTAGTACACAGCAATTATTTGAGTGCATGATTTGCATTCAAACAAACAAGCTCATACTTCTGTGTCCCCTGAGATTGTCCAACATAGTCCCTTGTTTATGTAAGCATCTAAGGATCAGTTGTTGAATTAATAAATAAGCTATCTTTAAAAAGGAGACCAAACAGAATCACATCCAGTGATTGGTATAGAAAAGGAACACATCCTATTCTTCTCTAGATCCTCAGTGCTTTGCACATTGTCTAGTATATAAGAGGTGTTCAATAAATGTTTGTTGAACTAAAAGTCCAAGAAGAGACAGAAAGCATCAACAAGGGGACTGGAGCTCATATCTGAGTTCCCTCAAGCCCTGGACTAAGAATTTGCCAACCATAGAAAATCTTGACTCCAATAATCCCATTTCCTTCTGGCCTGTTTTGTTTTTTTTAACAGAATGGTTTTTAATTTTATTTATTTATTTATTTATTTTGGGCTGTGTTGGGTCTTCGTTTCTGTGCGAGGGCTTTCTCTAGTTGCGGCAAGCAGGGGCCACTCTTCATCGCAGTGCGCGGGCCTCTCACTGTCGCGGCCTCTCTTGTTGCAGAGCACAGGCTCCAGATGCGCAGGCTCAGTAATTGTGGCTCACGGGCCTAGTTGCTCCGCGGTATGTGGGATGTTCCCAGACCAGGGCTCGAAGCCGTGTCCCCTGCATTAGCAGGCAGATTCTCAACCACTGCGCCACCTGGGAAGCCCTATGGCCTGTTTTTTTTCCATAATGCATCAATTTGTCATTGCAAGGAAACAACCAGATGCACAAATTTGTACTGACTTCTTCTTCATGTTGGCAATACTTTGTCTCCTGAATATTATAAAATATTTTAACCCTTTCCTGAAAATTGCACATATAAACATAGTATCATTTTCAATACTTTAAAGTTATGGCTCTTTCAGTGGCACAGCTAGCCCCTCTGGCTTCTATGGCTGCGTTCTTTCCTTTTCTTCAAATCCAAGTCAGATAAAAATATACTCCACAGATGCTGTTCTGAACGTATGTTCATTAGCATAGATAGTATACAGAAGCAAGATGAGAAAAGAGACAGCATCATAACAGTGCATCGGAGGTCCTAATGACCAACAGTGGGGCTGTCTCCATAGGGCTGTAGCATGAGACCTTAAGACATAAGTAATAAAGTGGCTGGTTACCGGAGGCAAAACACTTTCCCCATGGAGGAAATACCTAATGACAAAAGCAGCGGCAGCAAAGGAAGGAAGGAAGGAATGAAAGGAGGGAGGGAGACTTACTTGAATCTCACTTGTAGTGACTCAAGCATGAAAGACACTCCCCAGTTAAATTAGTCAAGGCTGTAGTCCTCATTATTAAGAGAGAAAATTGAGCCATTAAGATAGTTATTCTGAAATGCATATGTTGATGATAATAAGATGTGTTTCATTGCTTCTCTCTTTCAGGTTATTGAAATCCCTTAAGAACCATTATCTTATTAAGTCTTATTATATGATTATAAGGTTAGGGTTGGGAAAATCAGCCTAGGAGATAAGAGTAGAGATTTGTGGGAATTTTTGTGGGCCACCCTGCAACAGAAATTAACTGCAGAAGTTATACTAGAGGGCTTCTCTGGTGGCGCAGTGGTTGAGAGTCCGCCTGCCGATGCAGGGGACACGGGTTCGTGCCCCGGTCCGGGAAGATCCCACATGCCGCGGAGCGGCTGGGCCCGTGAGCCAT
>NC_041232.1:65799671-65801304 GCF_002837175.3 Physeter macrocephalus
CAGTGAGAGGCCCGCGTACCGCAAAAAAAAAAAAAAAAAAAAAAGGAAGTTATACTAGATTTCAAAGCTGTCCGTTCTTGAACTAATAAAATTCCCTTTGTGTAAAGAGGAATCTTCATCTTGACTTACGCGTAAGCTATTGGCTGACATGTTTGAATGAACCTAAAATGCCCTGTTTAGAATTCTTACATCTCTGTTTATTTCTTTGTTTCTCAGGATTAAAAAACAAAACTCTGCAACAACAGCAGAAATATTTTGCCTCAAATAAGCCAGAATCTGGCGAAGAAAATATAAGCCAGGTGGATTATTTCCCTTGCAAATCTTTAGTTCATATTAAGAAGAATAATTATCTTCCCCCAAGGAGAATGTCTCCCTTAAATCTCATAAGATAGTATGTTCCGACTCGCAAGCATCTCCGCTCTTTGTTTACCATGATCCCTTTATTTTTCCCTTTGGGGAGGGGAGATGCTGATAGTATTTGGTGACTTGGACTGTTGGCATGTTCTGTGCCTTAATTTTCATTTCCCTTTTCTTCATTATATTCTTGTAGAAATATACCACTATATTGTTTGTAGCCCCCTGCTTCTCCTTGCCTTATTAGAAAAGCTCTTCTGGGTATCTGCCCCTTGAAATTGTTGAATTAATCAGTTACACTCTGGTTCTATCTTTTCAGGGTTAACGAGATGTTGATTTGATATCTAAAACTTGGAAAAGCCTTTGAGTTCAGGTCAAAATCTTTTCCATATCAGGTGGACTTGTTGCTGGTGAGATTCCTTGCTGCTTTTCTCTCTTGAGACTATTAACATGGAGATAGTATCTTTTATAGATAAAAATCTCCCCTGGCTACCACTGCTTTTCTGCTACCTGAAATCCTAGTCTTTCATTGTTGGTATCACAATCATTTTCAAAGTAACAACCTGACATATTGTAACCACCTGACATGCTTGAAAAAGATGGAATATATTTTTAGCTGCCTAATTTCATACAGCATTTGGAGAAATAGGCTTGCTGTGAAGACAGATTATTTCTGCTCTTAATTGACTATAGCAGAGTAAGGAAAAGTAAGTCCTTTGCCAGACTTTATCTTTTTAAATCTCTATACAATTGTAAAACTTCAAATTACAACTTGTTTATGAAAATTCACAATAGAATATACCCTCCAAATGCCAATGTTCTCTGGAAATACAAGAAGGGATGCGAAAAGGCATGTCAATGAGATAGACAATGCAAGATAAAGGATTTGAGGTTGTTGGATGAAGAAGGTAAAACATGGTGCTTTCAGAGAAGTACAGCCCTTTTAAGGCCTTTTGTCCTCTTTACAATTCAACTCCAACCTCCTGCTGTCCATGACCTACTATGTGATATTGTGGTTTATAAGAAATACATATTTGGCCTTTGTCCCATTGCTGGCACAGAGCTCCTAAAACCCTCGGAATTTCCTAAGTGATGAGAGTGTTACAGGTGTCTTTTATTATATAAACGAATGACTTTTGGAAAGTACCTAAGGTTGGGGGCGGGCTGCCAGTGAGCTAACCATGCAATTAGAGGGTTGGAACTTTCAGTCCCACCTCCAGTCTTTTTTTTTCTTTTAATTAATTTTTTTTTTTTTTTTTTTTTTTTTGCTGTACGCGGG
>NC_041232.1:65801805-65802660 GCF_002837175.3 Physeter macrocephalus
AGGCTCCGGACGCGCAGGCTCAGCGGCCATGGCTCACGGGCCCAGCCGCTCCGCGGCATGTGGGATCTTTCCAGACCGGGGCATGAACCCGTGTCCCCTGCATCGGCAGGCGGACTCTCAACCACTGTGCCGCCAGGGAAGCCCTCTTTTAATTAATTTTTATTGGAGTATAGTTGCTTTACAATGTTGTGTTAGCTTCTACTGCACAGCAAAATGAATCAGCTATACATATACATATATCCCCTCCATTTAGGACACTATGGTGCATTAAGTAGAGTTCCCTGTGCTATATAGTATGTTCCCATCAGTTGTCTATTTTACAATAGTATCAATAGTGTATATGTGTCAATCCCAATCTCCCAATTCCTCCTACCCCACCCCTTTCCCCCTGGGTTTCCGTACATTTGTTCTCTACATCTGTGTCTCTATTTCTGCTTGGCTGTTAAGGTCTTCTATAGCATTTTTCTAGATTCCACATATATGTGTTATTATACAGTATTTGTTTTCTCTTTCTGACTTACTTCACTCTGTATGACACCCTCTAGGTCCATCCACATCTCTACAAATGACCCAATTTTATTCCTGTTTCTGGCTGAGTAATATTCCATGGTATATATATGTACCATGTCTTTATCCATTCCTCTGTTGATGGATGTTTAGGTTGCTTCCATGTCCTGGCTATTGTAAATAGTGCTGCTATGAACATTGGGGTGCATGTGTCTTTTGAATTATGGTTTTCTCTGGGTATAAGCCCAGTAGTAGGATTGCTGGGTCATATGGTAGTTCTATTTTTAGTTTTTTAAGGAACCTCCATACTGTTTTCCATAGTGGCTGTATCAGTTTACATTCCCCCCA
>NC_041232.1:65802735-65814824 GCF_002837175.3 Physeter macrocephalus
CTGCATGAGCTGCTTGTATGTTTTGGGGATTAATCCTTTGTCAGTTGCTTCATTTGCAAATATTTTCTCCCATTCTGAGGGTTGTCCTTCATCTTGTTTATGGTTTCCTTTGCTCTGCAAAAGCTTTTAAGTTTCATTAGGTCCCATTTGTTTATTTTTGCTTTTATTTCCATTACTCTAGGAGGTGGGTCAAAAGAGATCCTGCTGTGACTTATGTCAAAGAGTGTTCTGCCCATGTTTTCCTCTAAGAGTTTTATAGTGTCTGACATTACATTTAGGTCTTTAATCCTGTAGATTCTGATACTACCTCTGGGTACATAGTGTCAGAACTGAGTTGAATTCTCGGACCCCTGCTGGTGTCCAAGAATTGCTTGGTGGTGTTGGGAAGTCCCCTCACTGCCCCTCCACCTCTAAGTTGGAATTGAGTCCAGGAACCCCCAAAAGATACTGATACCATTTCTCCTCTGGTTTCCACATCCATCTTTCTAACCAAACTACTTTTTAACTCTGTCTCCCTCTTTTCTTGTCCTTTTGGTCTTCACTCTTTCCTCCTCTGTCGACGGTCTTGGTAAAGTTTCACTCAACGTCACTGCCATTGCCAAGGGAAAATTTGGAAGATATTTCCCTTGGCTCTCTGAGGAATGTCATTGGACATATGAAGAAAAGGATGTTTCTGATGCTGCCCAGTGTAGAAGAAGAGCAGATACCCACACTCAATCTCTGAATTACAGAAGAAAGACCTTGGGTCCCTGGAAGAAAAATATTCCTTAAAAACATACATGAGCACTTTTGGTTGAGTTCTCTGATAGTCTGTGGATATTTTTAGACACAGTTAGTTATTCTCTCCCGAAGGGCGGTACAGGCCAGGCAATATATTCCCATGAAAGAATAAGACATTGACCTTTGAGACTCAGTAGAGAGCCTCATGGCACCATCTTTTAAGAGGCTTTCCAGTAAGGAAAGGCCACCTACACAATATGGCTGGATGGCCCTGCATCTCTGAGTCTCATGTTCCAGCCCCTGCTTCTCCCTGGTTGTCAGTACATCCCTTATCCTAAATATTAGCCGGAGCAGGAGGGATGTGAACCCTAAGCTTATATCCATTTCAGATGTTGTCTTTATTCTTAAAATATATTTTAGCCATGGGATTCTCTCTTTTCTTCTCATCTTATGATTTCATCGGTGATTTAAAGGAGTGTATTGAGATATCACATAGGGTCACACACAGTCACTTTAGGGATCTGGGTCTCTGGTTCCACAAGCTACTAATAAGTATTCAGCAAATGCTGACAGTATAGCTCTCCTGAGGTCAGATCATTATGTAAAGACAAGAGGGCCAAAGTGGAGCCAGAGTAACATAGCTGAAGTGCAAGTGGTCCATGAGAGTAGCCTGAGAATTTACCAGATAGAGCAGGAAAAATAGGGCTTCATCAAATAGAACATGGGCTGTCACGAAAGAGAGACCCGTATTCAAATGCTCTCTTCATGACTTACTAACTGTGAAAGTAACCTAATCTAGTGTCTCTGAATCCTACCCATCTGAATTTTCTGGAAAACAAAATATTTTTTTAAACATACAGATTTGGGGGCCAAAGCTCATAATCTCTAACATAGAGGCTCTGAGTGTAGAGCCAAGGAATCTGTGTTCCTGTCAACTCCTTGGGTAGTTCTAACAGCCAGCCTTGCATTTGGGGTGTGCCCACATATGCATTAGGAATCACTAATTTTACCTCTCTAAGCCTCATCTATAAAATGGCCATAATAATATTTACTATACCATGGGAGTATTATAAATATTGAATAATAAATGTAAAGTGCTTTGCACAGTGCCTGCCATATGGAAGATGTAAAATGGTGGCGGTGATTAAAAAGGAACTGAGGTAAAGTGGTTCTCAGTGAGGGCTGATGGAATTTAGTCTGAAGCCTGAAACAATTCTGAGCTAGCATCTGACAATGGCTGGCTCTTGATTTCTGCTCTGTTTTATTCAGAAAGAATTTAAGCAAATCATGGTGGTTTAAGTCCATAAAATCAAATCCCCCAGTACTAAAACATCCTTGTGTTCTCTGGTTAACTCTTGCCTTTATTTCCCTCAGGTGCCTACAACTAATTTTTTTTTTAATTCATATGTGAAAAGAACAACGAACATCATTCCTAGCCGTGGAACCCAAGTAGCCTTTAGGTCTCAGTATCCCCTATGTCCAAAGAAACTGAAGTTGACTGCATTATGCTTTGCCCTTCACTTTGTGGTCCTCCTGGTTATAGCACGTTCTTCTCAGACTTAGAGCCACACACTTGACAAGATCTGTGAAACCTGGCAGCAGGTCATATCACAAAAAAATGATCTGGCTCTGGCCAAATTGTTTTTTTTTTTTACATCTTTATTGGAGTATAATTGCTTTACAATGCTGTGTTAGTTTCTGCTTTATAACAAAGTGAATCAGTTATACATATACATGTGTCCCCATATCTCTTCCCTCTTGCATCTCTCTCCCTCCCACCGTCCCTATCCCACCCCTCTAGGTGGTCACAAAGCATGGAGCTGATCACCTCACACCAGTCAGAATGGCCATCATCAAAAAATCTACAAACAATAAATGCTGGAGAGGGTGAGGAGAAAAGGGAACCCTCCTACACTGTTGGTGGGAATGTAAATTGCTACAGCCACTATGGAGAACAGTATGGAGGTTTCTTAAAAAACTAAAAATGGCCAATTTGTTTTAAAAGTAGCCTAGCTATTTCTCACTCCTTTCTCCTCTGTGTGTGTGTGTGTGTGTGTGTGTGTGTGTGTGTGTGTGTGTGTGTGTGTATGCTAATTCTAGTTCATGGTACTTCAGGCCATTTCTTAGAAGTTTCTCCTGAGTGAAAACGTTGCCTTAGGAACTTCCTGGACCCTCCTGACAACGTGAATCCAGGTGGCTAGTTGAGGCTGATCTTTGTAGTTAAGATAGTGTCCACAATCCTTACTATGAGCTGGACACTGACTGTATATTTTATATGCATCTTTTCATTAGTTATTTGTTACTTGAACTCAGTTGTCTGAGATCCAGTTTCAACATTAATCAGCTGTAGAAGAAAGTCATTATTCATGGATCCTCACCCAGGAAATTTGTACAGCTGGAATTAGTTCTTGAAGTTGTAAAACAACTTTGTTTTAAGTTACTTGGCCTACACATGTTTGTTTGTTTAAATTTTATAATATCACAGCATTTTCCTGAAGGATTGGTATCTTACTTTCCTTCCTTTTCAGCTGATAAAATATAAAACCAGTGGATGGATCAATTTGGTTATGCACAAATAAATTTGATTTAAAATTAGAATTGTGGGACCTCCCTGGCAGTCCAGTGGTTAAGACTTCACCTTCCAATGCAGGGGGTATGTGTTCGATCCCTGGTCAGGGAGCTAAGATCCCACATGTCTCATGACCAAAAAACCAAAACAGAAAACAGAAGCAATATTGTAACAAATTCAATAAAGACTTTAAAAATGGTCCACATCAAAAAAATCTTTAAAAGAAAAAAAGAAATTGTTAAAATTAGAATTGTATGTGGTGGTTTAGAGTTCCATTATATGGTAAATATGGCTTACTTATTAAATATATCTTTCCTTGGATTATGAAGAGTCATTCAAGATAGGGGAGGAATCATAACATATAGAAAATGACAATAGATCATTTCAGTGTAATATAGATTCCAGTTACATTATTTTTCTAGATTGGAAGGAGGAAAAGAAAAAAAATATTAGGACCAAACCATTTTACATAGCCTACCAACAAAACTGCCTAAAATGTTTTATTATTATATCTCTGCATAAATTTCTTCAGTGGATTGAGTCCAAATTCTAAACCTAGGCCCAATCTTTCACTAAAGTTTCAAGTTCTATTGATGGACAGGATGAATCCTCCCTTTGAGCTAGACTTGGCCACTCACCATGCCCTGAATATGCTACGCCCTGTCTCTCCTCTGGGACTTTGCTCATCTCCTTCTCCCCAGTCTGTGGGACTCTTTCCCAAGTTACCTCCAACCCATAGTGATTTCTCTCTGTTATGGGCAGTTTGAAAGGATAATTATCACTTTCTAACCCTTCTCTTACACTTGAACTTGCTACCTGGGACTGCCAAGTACATGTTGAGGACAAAAACTATTTCTTTTCATCTTCCTACCCACCCCCCCATAACACCTAGTACATAATATGATTCTCAACATATCCTTGTTTGATTACTATAACCTTCTACTGCAGTAAAAGGCTTCCTGTGCTTCTGCCTATTACCCTCAGTTCACATTATTGTGGACCACATTACCCACTATTAGACATTATAGCATGGTTTCCAACAGCATTTCTCCGTACTCCTGCAGTTGTTTTGCAAAGATATATTATCTCGACAAGAGGGCTGATCCAGTGGTTCAGGCTATTATTTAAACAGTCATTAATTGAACACTGAAGTGTTCTGCTCACTTATGATTGTATAGGGAACTATAAATATATGTGCAGTTGTGTAATTATCTCCACCAACGCTACCTTTCAAAATGGCTAATTATCACAAACATATGAAATGCAAATGCTATCTGTAGATGCTATTCAAAAGGACCCATACAGGTACTGTAATTCTATTAGAAATATCAACTGTGATTTCATTTGTTCATATTTACGGTACTTGTTACTTTCCCTAGAACTTGTAACTCTGGCTTGCCCTCCAAGATCCTAAGTATTGGGCCTGTAATTCTGATAACTAATTCCTGCTTTGAACGTTAGTTTCAAATACTGACTTTCCTGATCGGGAACCCCAGTCTTCTCATGCCTGAGTTCACAAAACTATAATAATCATGGCTCTAGAGCCTTGTATCTGACCACTTGCCATGTGACCTAGGAAAAATTACTTCTATTTTCTATTCTGTAAAATGGAATAAATACCAAGTTTGCATGGATGTTGTGAGAATTAATGTAGCATGGATAATGTACATGTGCAATATATGTTCTCTTTTTATTTTCTATTCCCATCCTGCCTATCCTTTAACCTATTTTCCTCGATATGCTAGAACTCAACTTCATTCTTCCTTGCTGTCCCTTCACGCTAGTTCCTAGACCAAATAGCAAGCATAGCTGAGACCATGGACAAAGCATACCCGAAATGTGACAAATCTTGTCAAATAGTGATTTTTTTTTTTTACAATGCTTGTTATGCCATAAACTAACACAATCATTTTGGAAAAGAAAGGGTACCATTGTGCCTAGAGCATAGAAACCAAGGTGAGAGGAAGATATAAACTGAGGCTGGAAAGCTAAACAAGAACCAAATCATTTGGAGCTTGGGCACGGGGTGGCGGGTGGCATGGTAAGAAGTTGTATTCCTCAAGGTTCTGTTGTTCATTTCTTTTCTCTGCTGCCTCCCTTCGTGGAGGATTTATCCTCTCCCAATGTATCAGATGCCATCTCTGTGATACACTAGTTGACCCAAACTGACTATAGGATTCCAGAAATACATTTCTACTTGCTTTATGTTTGTACCAAGAATTAGACTCCTTAGCATCAGCTCCTTCTCCACGCTCTGTTTCCCATCCTCCCAGTCACTGACCCCCTACCCTGAGTCTTCCTATAGTTCGATGTGTGTTTATCCAAAGTGTACTTACTTTTGAGTTTCTCCAGATACTGTGCTGGAAATTCACAAAGGGGGAGATAACACAGTTCCTGCCTCATAGAGCTTACATTTTACTTGGGAAATAATTATAGAAAAATAACTTCTTGGGTTTCTTCCTACAGTTTCTTCTTACAATTTATTCTTTTCTCCTTGACTGCTCCTGCCTCATCTCTCCATTTTTCAAGTTTGGAGTGTCCTGAGATATGGTACATGGATCTCTTCTCTGGCTCTCATATTCATATTACTATTTTGAGTTCCAGTCTGAACTCCAGACTGGAAAATATGAGCTTCTCCTTATCATCTCTACTTGGAAGTCTAATGGATATCTTGCTTGTCATGTTTGTGAGGGCTTGAAAATATGTCCACAAATGATCTGACATGCCTCCCCTCCAAAGTGGAGTCAAAATCCCCTTTTCTTGAAAGTGGACTGAATTTGGTGACTCATTTCTAATGGATTTAATGCAGTAGAGGTGATGCCGTGTGACTTCAGAGACTAGTTTGGAAAAGCTAATAAGCTTAATAAGCTTCTGCCTGGTGCGTGCTCTCTTCAGATACACATCTTGGGAGTCCTGAGTTGACACATAAGAAGTCCGGCTACCCTGAAGCTGCAGTCCTAGAGGGACCACACAAAGATAGAGATGCATGAGGGACCCCGGACCCCAGCTCTTCTAAGCCCCAGCTGTTGGCGTCTTCCCAGCATCAACCCCCAGATGTGTTGAGAGAGCAAGACTTCAGGTGATTCTAGCTCTGCCCTCAAGCCATTTTAGCTGATACCAAATGGGGCAGAGATGAGCTGTTCCCCTGAGCCCTTCCCAAACCGGTGATTCGTGAGCAATATCAATGTGGCTTGTGTCATAAGCCATTAAAGTTTGAGGTGGCTTGTTTTGCAGCTGTCTTAGCTGGAAGAATGTCTAAAATGAAGGTTCTGATATTCTCCTTCTCACTTGTTTATTGTTCAATTTTTCTACCTCAATTAGTATCAAGTCTACCCTTCCACATACTCAAGCAAACTTTTGTCAATATCAGTTTTTTTCACTTTCTCTCATATCCTTCATCTGGTCAATCAGAATATTCTGTCATCTTGCCCTCCATAGAGAGCCAGAATTGGACTATTTCTCACCACTCCCACCACCACCAGGACATCATAATTTTTTGTATGGAATATGCTGATTGTCTCTTTGGTGGATTTACTGTGTTCATAGCACCAATTTTTTACCCCTCCTTGTATCCATGCCCTTCTCATGTGACTTTGTAGCTGCTCTCACCTAGAGGTGGAGAAGAGATCCCTTCTCTTTGATTTTGAGTTCAGCCATGTGATTTGCTTTGACAAATATGAGGCAAACAGAGAGATCTTGCCCATGTCTACCTACTCTATTGCTTCTCTTTGATGGCCTTAAGTAACAGTCTGGTTATCTCACTGGGGAATGAAAGACATGTGGCCCCAGAGTCAAGTCACTCCAGTTACCCACACTGAGTCCATCCTAGATCAGCAAAGTTGCCTAGCCAACCTGCAGCTGACCACAGACATACATGAGCTCAGCTATGACCCGAAGACCTGCCCAGCTGACCCACAGTTTCATGTTTGCTTACTATTTTAAGCCAGTGTATTTGTGGTTGATGATGTGATATTTTTGTGTCAAAAGATAGCTTATACAGCAATTGATGCCAGGAGTGAGGTGTTAAAAACTAAAATATATGTCATTGGCTTTATCTGCGGAAATGGGCAAGAGGCTGGAAAAATGTGAAGGAAGTAGCTATAGGAAACTGTGAAAATGGGAGTCATTCTATATAATTGTGAAATAGCTTGGAAAGCAGTTTCCTGTGGTAACAAGAAAGATGAAAAAATGTAACTAATAATCTTTCAGATGTGGACAAAGAGATCTCCAAGTCAAATAGAGAGTGTCAGCTGACTTTTACTAGCTGTATAAGATACATTACTTTAAGGAAGAGACTAACTCTATAAAAAACTTTGAAATTTGAAAAAAGAATTTAAAGAGATTATATATACCTAGTGCCTGTGAGAGTGCTTGACACTCAGTAGGTGCTCAATAAAAATATTTGTGGAAAGAATTAATTATTTACTATTACAGTAAGTGTTACGAATAAGAAGTATAGAGCTCCATGAGAATCTATAATATGAAAACAATTATATCCTCCATCTACTCCCAGGGGTATTTGAATTAGGATTGAGGCTTAATTCATCACCATTAAAACATAGTGGTGCCCTGATGTGAACCTTGAGCTACTGTGTGGTTAAGACACCTTTCCCAAAATCATTCACATGATGCTTCTTAGAAATCTCTGTACATATTTCCTGCTCATATAGTTCCTTTTAGGTCATAGTTCTCAGCTGTATCACCAAGTCTGATTTTGAAATATACTTCCAAGCAGACATTAGAATCCAGAAATTAAAAGATACCTCAAAATGATGCCTGACTAGCTCTTAGTATAATAGAATGATTTTCTTCCATTGTCTGTGATTCACAGTATAGGTTGTCTGGTCAAATACTGACCAAAGGTTTTTTGCCTACTCTGCCCCTTAGGTTTAATTGTAAGCAGTTCCTCACCTAGATTTTGGCCATTACCTTTTCCACATCTTAAGTGCTTCTCATATTTTCCCTCCTTCTGTTTGTTTTTCTTCTTCACCTTTCCAATTTACTAATATAATGTGAATTTCATTCTTGTTTCCAAAATACTACTTCCTTCCTGACTGCTTGGTACCATCTGCACCCTCAATGACCCTGTCCTCTTGCAGCAGACAAAACATCATCAGCAGTATTGGGCCCAAGTCTGACCCCTACTAACATCAGCAAATATGTCCCTCAGGCTGGTCCTCATTCAACAGGAGGCTCTCTGAGCCATCCTTAAGACCAAAAGATAACTGTGAAATAAGTGTTTTCCCCAGTCCTTCAAACACATTTGTTTAGGGAAGAACAATTTTAACAAGCTTGGTTTCTAGGGATATAGTTTGAAAACTGCTTATTACATGGATTTTGCATTTGACAGAAAGCTTTTGCAAGTGAACCAAAACGTAGTGGAATGCCACTTACTGAGCATGCTTCCTGGTCTGCAAAAGAAACCCTCAGCTTCAAAGCATTGCTCCAATTTATAAACAATTGCAGCTCCAGTTGCCCGGATCAACTCTGAAGTTTGCCTCACAATACCAAACTTCTCTATCCAGTAAAACCAAATACAGGCTAGACTCGTCACCCTCTCAACCAGTTTAGCAAATGTTCCCATGGGTACTGAAGGGTCAGAGGTCAGTAGAGAGACCCAGAATTTAAGGTTTGAGGATACATCATCTATCTAACTTTAATACACAGACAGGAAAGTCAAAACCACAAAGCACACGTCTCACTTCTACACAGCCACAGTGGGAGACTTAGATGCCTGTCCCAAAGGCTGAATTTATTTTAAACCTTGCCACTTCTCTCTGTCTGTCTCCAGTATTTTCTTTTTAAATTTCAAAGGTAATACTTGTATATGGCAAAAAAAATCACTACGTAATAAAAAGTAAAGATCTCTCCCACCTCAGACGTTCAGTTCCCTCTCTAGAGACAAATCCAGTTGAGTTTCTTATATCGTTTTCAGAAATTTCACGCGCATTTGAAAGCACATTGCCTTATTTAGCAATAGAAATGAGAGAAGAGCATTTCCACAATTGTGCACTCGACTTTGTCCCTTAAAACGGTTGACATCTTGCCATAATCAGTACACTGTGATGGACTTCATACTCACTGATGGCTGTCAAGTGTTTCATTGTCTTCATGTAACATGCTTTATTTAACTAACAGCCAGTTGCATTGTTTTAGCCTTTCCCAACCAAAAAACATGGTATCGAAGAAATCCTTGTACTTTCACGTTTGCATATGTATTGAACTCTATGTTTCTGAGAAGTTCCTATCAGAAATTCTCATGGCTTAAAAGTGATATGAGCATTTAACAAGTTGTTAGAGGCTGTTAAGAGGTTACCACAATTAGTACTCTCTCCAAAACGTCTGAGGCTATCAGGGTCCTCATACTTTCAGCCACACTGTGTATTATTAGACTTAATAATATAAAATATATAAAATATATTTTATATATGATTATAATATTCAATCATTATTGAATCACCAATCATATTAACAAATATAAAATATATTTGTTAATATGATTGGTGATTCAAAAATGATTAATCAGTTTGCCTATCTACCCTCATTTATAATGATCTTATTTATAATCAATAATTTTCTTATTGGTAGAATGGGGATGATAGTAATACCAATCTCAAAGTGTTTTTGTGAGGTTTAAATAAATTGATACACATAAAACACTTAGGACAGTGTCTCTTACAAGCTAAGAACTTTGAAATTTAATGCTACATATCATTATTACTACTTTTTTATTATCATTGTTACCTTGCTATATGCTTCGGCACAGTTTATGTTTCTATATATGTGAATAATCTGTTCATGAATTTTGCTTATTTTTCTGTAGAGTTATTGGTATTTTCACACTGATATTTAGTAACTCTTTATGACAAAGTAAATTAGCACTTGGCTATTTCAGCTTGATATTTTACTGAGCTCGTCATATATTTTCAACTATGTTTATAGTATTTTCTCGTGCAGACATTTTAAATTTTTATACAGATAAATACATTAATCTTTCACATCTCTTTATAGTTTCTGAGTTTTGAAAAGCAATCCATCTCCATGATTATGACAACATTCTCCCAAATTTGGACGTTTTTGTTTCGTTTGTCCATGGTGAATTTGACTTTTAGAAATAGGCAATGATCAGTTACAGGACATAAAGGAAAAGAAGCCTCTGCTAACAATAGTAATCTAAAGGTAAAATACTTAGGAATAAACTCAACAACATATATGTAAACCTCATTTGAGTGAAACTGCTGATACTCCTGAAAGGCACAAAAGTAGACTTGGACACCAGACAGTTCTTATTCTTGGATAGGACTTGCTAAAGATCATAAAAATATGCATTTGCCTTAAGCTAACATATAAACTTAGGATGAACTCAATAAAATACTATCTACTTTTTTCTTTCTAGACAAGTTATTTCTAAAGTTCATATGAACAAAGTAAACTTGCCAAAATAGCTAGAGAAAAAACACCTCAGAAAAAAATGTGTCTGTAAATGTTAGGACATACAATAAAGTATCTATAGTGAAAATTGTGTGGTATTTGCCCACGATTAGAAAAATGAACCAATGGAATAGAATACAAGGTCCAGAAAGAGAAATAACTGCATATGGAAATTTGCTATATGATAAAGGTAGTATCAGATATCACTGGAGAAAATATTGTCCCTTGAGTAAATGGTGGTAGGACAACTGGGTGGCCATTTAGAAAACACGTAAAGCTGGGTCTATACCTCACAGCACTTATCAAACTCCTAATGGATTAAAGATCTCAAAGTAAAATATAAAACTTAAAATGGCTAATAGAAAACATTGGTAAATTAATAAACTCAGGGTGTTTGAACTATGATTCAAAATCCAGAATCAGAAACAAAAAGAACTATAAACTTTATTACATAAAATTTTGGGTAAAAAATGCCACAAGCAAAGTCAAAAGAACATTTTTGCAACTTGTGTCACCAAGTGATACATAAAGAACTCTTAAAAATTAAGGAAAAAAAAGACTAAATCTGATAGAAGAATGGATAAAGTACATGAATAGTTCAAAAAAAGAAACATAAATAGCTTTTAAATATATAAAATTATATTTTACTAATAGTGAAAGAAAAATTATGACCATTCATTGAGATACCATCAAACTGGCAAAAGTCTAAAAGCTTGACAAAACACTCTGTTGGTAAAACTGTGGAGAAACAGGCACTCTAACACTGTGCCAACTATATCTTGAAATAGTACAATTGCTAGGCGGGAGAAATTTGGCCCTATTTCACAAAATTGTGTGTGCATTTACTCTTTTGATTCCTAAATACCACTTCTTGAAATTGACTAGGTAGATACATCTCCACAAAAACAACACAGTACAACAACCACAGCCGCAGTAAAACATGCACAGAGTTGTTTTATTGTTGAATTTCTTGTTGTAGCAAAGGAATGGTAATAAAATGTCCACCAAAATGACTGGTTGAATCCATGACTGTAGATCAATATGACTGAACACAATACAGTCTTTAAAAAGAATGAGAAATAGCTCCGTGAGCTGATTAAAATGAATTCTAAGTTATTTTACCAAGTGAAAAAAAGCAAGATAATTATTATTTTTCTGTAAGAAAGAAGCGGAAATAAGAGTACATTTTAATAGGAAGGACAAAGGAGAAACTAATGAACATGTTTACTCTGCTTTTTTTTTTTTTTTTTTCTTTCGGTACGCGAGCCTCTCACTGTTGCGGCCTCTCCCGTTGCGGAGCACAGGTTCCGGACGCGCAGGCTCAGCGGCCATGGCTCACGGGCCCAGCCGCTCCGCGGCACGTGGGATC
>NC_041232.1:65814845-65888264 GCF_002837175.3 Physeter macrocephalus
GGCACGAACCCGTGTCCCCTGCATCGGCAGGCGGACTCTCAACCACTGCACCACCAGGGAAGCCCTACTCTGCTTTTTTAACATGTTTACTTTAGAGGGTATGTGAGGATAGTGTAGAAGGGATGAGCTGAGTTTACCAATTAAGGTAGCTTTGACTTTTGAACCATGGAAATGCTTATATATTTTAAAATAAAGTTAAATAAGAAAGAATAAAGGCAAACCCTAAAACTGAACCAAAGAGTAACTAATGACCCTAAAGTTACGTCAAATTCATAGCATATCAACTAAGAAAAAAGAGTGAGTTTAAGTGATTTTGAACCCTGTACTATGACTGTGTATCATTCATAGGCAATATTCTAGAAACAAAAAGAACTACATAGAAATCTAAAATTCATTCAGTGGGCTTTTTATTAATAGTCGTGTTTTAGTAATATTATTAGTAATACTTTTAGTAGTAGGCTATGTTACTGTAGAGTGAAACAAATATGTTAAATATATTAATGTTATTATAAAGCAAGATTTTCAGGGTAAAAAAGATGTGATAATAAAATAAAATTAGTGAAAACTCCCTTTAATGGTAAATTTAATTAGAAATATAACTACAAACTCATAATTTTTCAAATACTTTTCCCCACTCTGTGCACTAAAAAGGTTTGGAAGCAAAAGTACCCAGTAGCAATGAGCAAATCAGCACCCAAATTTTATTTCTGATACCATTTCCCATTAAAAGAAAACAATGCTCCTTTAAAAATTGACTGATATTAGATTGTTCTTGTTAGCTACTGCTGTACAATAAACCACTTCAAAATTTAGTGACTTCCAAAACAACGGTATCAGTATTGCTCACAAATCTGCAATTTGGTCAAGACTCAGCAGGGTTAACTCATCTCTGCTCCACTCAGTGTCGGCTGGGGAAGCTTGTAGCCTGGGAGCTGGAATCTCTTGATTCTACATCTGGAAAATGATGCTAGAAAGACACAAAACAGCCCAAGGGCTGGAAAAGCTGGGGGCTAGAACAGCTAGGGTTCCTTGTACAGTTATTTCATCTCCATGTGGTTTCCACACCTCGGTAGCATCAGGAAAACTAGACTTACATGTTGCCTCAGGGCTCCCAAGGAATATGTCTCAAAAGAAAGAAAGCTAGCAATAAGCTGCATCTCCTTCTATGAGCAAGTCTTTGAAGCACCATGTCTTGCCTTGTTTGCTAGAACTGAGTCATTAAGGCTAGCTCATGTTCAAGAGGAAAAGAGCTAGAATCTACCTTTTGATGGGAGTATGTCAAAGAATTTGTGAGTATGTTGTAAAACCACTGCATAGATCTACAGGAAAATACAATGTGAACTGGGACCTCTGCTTATGCTGAAAATCAAGGAAGTGTTCAAAGACTAACGTGAATATGTCAGTAACACACAAGAGCTTGCTTAAGCATGCTCTTACTGACCAAATTTGGGACAATTTAAGCACTATAGTGAATAATAAGTGTAATTACTTACAACATTTGAAGAAATAAAAACCTCTGAGTCTATAGTGATATTCAAAAGATAGAGGAAGGGTGATAAAAGTTCTTTCAGATGGATGTTGCTAGTACACATAGAAAGAAATGGTAAGTGAATTCCCTGGTGGTGCAAGCCACACGGTGCAGCCAAAAAACAAAAAACAAAAAACCAGAAAGAAATGGTAGAATTTGAATATTACTATTTTGGAAACTCCAGTGTAAAAACTGGTTCAGGCAAGGGACAAATATGTATATTAAAAACCATTAGGTAAAAGTTTGTTTGGAAACAATATTTTCACCATGTGCCAAAGAATGAATCCACAGATTACTTAGTAATTGCAAAGGGTAATATATGTCAACATGGAACAATCTGGTCCTTGCTCTTTTAACCAAGTGACCAAATTTAGCATCAGCAATGGTGAGACACATTGACCTTCTATGAACTTTTAAGCCTTGTGTTGTTATCCCATGTAAGATAGCAAATATCTCTTGTGACAATGTCTTGCTTCCAATGATTAACCCAAATTCAATCAGGCCTCTAGTTCTAATGTTGGCTTTACAGAAAAGAAAAGTAGATAAACAAATTAAAAGCAATCAAGAACAAGTCAGACAAATCCCACATGTGAGACACCTATAACCTAACTGGCCTGGATTCTTCAAAAAGGTCAGTGTTAGAAAGAAAGGAAAAAAAATAAAAAGGTGGAAGGAGCTGTTGTTTAAAGTGATTAAACTCCATAAAAAACAAGTGGAATTCATTAACCTTGATAGGATCTTGGATTAATAACAGAGATAGCAAGAAAGAGAGGGGATGGGAGAGAAAGAGAGGAAGGAGGGGGGAAATAGCCATAAAAGACATTCTTGAGACAATTGGGAGTCTTTGCATATGGACTGAATATTAAATTATACATGCCTAAAATCCTGTCTGAAAAGCAATAGATTGGCCTGAATTAGATTTACAGGGCCAATTAATTGTGTGATTTTCAAGTAGACTCAAGTCAATCCTCAAATAAGAGTCATAAAATTTATGGGCAATACCTGCATTATTGAAGTAACTGCAGTAGCCACCAGGGTGACTATTTTGGATATAACTCTGTATAACTTTATAACTAAAACCACACACACACACACACACATCCGTACAGACACACACACATAAAATAGAGTAATTTTAAAAATAATGTCATGATATTTATTAGTCACACTCTCTACTCATAGAGATTAATAAAAAGGGAATGGAAATTGATTACTGTCAGCATGAGGGAAGGTTATGGGGCTCTGATGATCTGAGATCATCTGTCCCTCCATTTGCTCTACTTATTCCTTTATAGAAACCCTGTCCCTGAGTTGGCTCTATCCCAATTAATAAAGAAAATAAATTCCAAAAGGCACAAGATTAAGAGTTAAAATTCAACCCAGGCATCCATGTGACCATGCCAGGTCTCCAGACAATCATATGAGCTCTAGTATAAAGCAGGATGAAACCCACTGACTGCTACTTAATATCCTCGGATTTCAGAAACTGTGTCTCCTTGAGAGAAAGTCAAATGTTGTCTTTGGAAGTAATTTATCTTTTAATATATATTTATCAATAGTTTCCTCCCTCACTGTCTTGCTGTCTTTTAAATTGCCGTGTTCTATTGATTTTTTAAATTAAAAATGCAGTATTCATATCTGAATTCAAAATTAGCAGTATAGAAAAAGATAATGATAACCAATATCATAAGAAAAGATAGATTTTATTTTTAGTTCAACAGGAAGATAGCCATATTGTCCAGAGAGGGGAAGGATAAAAAGTTTCATTGGGCCAATATTTATGGGTAGAAATCTCTACCTGGACTGTAGAGCATACTTGCTCAAAAAACTCTGATAATGGACATGAAGAAACACATTAGAAAATTAATTAATTCAACAATAGTTTGACTTTCTGCCCTTACCCAATACTTTAATTTGGAGGGAAAAAAATGTCTACTTTGGCACAGAAATGTTTTGATCTTTGTCCAATATGGTCTATTTCCTCCCAGGACTACATCATCCCTATAGGCTTCTTATAAATGCTCCAAGGGACTCTTGAGGTTCTGAGAATGTCTCCAACCCCAGACCTCTTGGCAATCAGGCAGAATTTAATTATGGTCACCATCTATTCTGCTGTTCTAGGAGATGTCCCAGCTGAGGTTAGCATTAGCTAACATGGTTAGCTATCATGTATATGATGTGTCCAGCTTGTAAAGTATTTTCCTATACATCTTATCTAACCCTTACATTAAACTACGGTCTTGCTATTCTCTTTCCTACCTTATAGGAAAGAAGAGAGATGCCGTTGAAACAATATTCTCTACTTTTCTACTTCAGCAAATGTAAAACTTCTATCATCTAAGGGAAATTTCTTCTTGCAAATTACATGGAACAATTCCTGACACTTAGTACACTTCATAAGTTACTGTTTTCTGTTGTTTTTTTTAATTGAAGTATAGTTGGCTTAAAATATTAGTTTTAGACGCACATAAGAGTGATTTGATATTTTTATTTATTATACACCATATAAAGTTATGAAATGTTGTCTGTCTTCCCTGTGCTGTACATTACATCTTTGTAATTTATTTATTTTATACCTAGTAGTTATACTTCTTAATCCACTACCCTATCTGCCCTCCGCAGCCCTCTCCTAACTGGTAACCACTAGCTTTTCTGTACCTGTTAAGTCTATTTGTTTTGTTACATTTGTTCATTTGTTTTATTGTTTAGATTCCACATATAAGTGAAAACATATTTGTCTTTCTCTGTTTGACTTATTTCACTATGCATAATACCCTCCTAGTGTATGCATGTTTTTGCATATGGCAAAATTTCATTCTTTTTTTATGGCTGAGTGATATTCCATTGTGTGTGTATATATATATATATATATATATATATATATATATATATATATCACACCTTCTTTATCCATTCATGTATTGACGGAGACTTAGGTTGCTTCCATTTCTTGGCTGTTGTAAATAATGTTGCCATGAACATGGGAGTGCACGTATCTTTTTGAATTAGTGTTTTTGGCTTCTTTGGGTAAATACCCAGGAGTGCAATTGCTGGATCATATCGTAGTTATATTTTAAAATTTTGAGGAACCCTACTATTTTTCATACTAGCTGTACCAATTTACATCCCCACTAAAAATGTACTAGGGCACCCTTTTCTCCACATCTTCACTGATACTTGTTATTTGTTGTCTTTTTGAAACTAACCATTCTGACAGGTGTGAGGTGGTATCTCATTGTGGTTTTGATTTGCATTTCCCTGATGATTAATGATGTTGCACATCTTTTCATGTGCTTGTGGCCATCTGTATGTCTTCTTGGGGGAAAATGCCTATTTATGTCCTCCACCCATATTTTAATCTGACATATAGGACATGCCATTTGCAAATATCTTCTGCCATTCAGTAGGCTGCCTTGATGCTTTGTTGATAGTTTCATTTGCTGTGCAAGGGTTTTAAGTTTGCTTAGGTCCCATTTGTTTATTTTTGCTTTTGTCTTCCTTGCCTGAAGAGATAGAAATATTAATTTCTATCTCCCAAAAATATTGCTAAGGCCAATGTCAAAGAGCAAACAACCTATGTTTTAAGGTCTTACATTTAGGTTTTTAATCCATTTTGAGTTTATTTTTGTATATGGTGTGTCAAAGTAGTCTAGTTTGAATCTTTTGCAGGTAGCTGTCCAGTATTCCCAGCACCGTTTGTTGAAGAGACAGTCTTTTCCCCATTGTAAATATATTCTTGCCTCCTTTATCATAGATTAATTGACCACATAAGTGGTCTATTTCTATATTCTGGTCTGGTTTCTGTATTCTGTTCCATTGATCTATGTGTCTGTTTTTGTGCCAGTATCATACTGTTTTGATGACTGTAGCTTTGTAGTATAGTTTGAAGTCAGGGATTATGATACATCCAGGTTTGTTCTTTTTTTTTTTTTCAAGTTTACTTTGGCTATTGGGGGGTCTTGTGTGGTTCCATACAAATTTTAGAGTTATTTGTTCTAGTTCTGTGAAAAAATGTCATTAGTATTTTGATAGAGATTGCATTATATCTGTAGATTGTTTTGGGTAGTAAGGAGATTGTGACAATATTCTTACAATCCATGAACATGGGATATATTTCCATTTATTTATATCACATTCAATTTCCTTCAACAATGTCTTACAATTATCAGAGTGCAGGTCTTTCATCTCCTTGGTTAAATTTATTTCTAGGTATTATTATTTTTGATGCAATTTTATTTTTATTTATTTATTTTTTAAATTAATTAATTTATTTATTTTTGGCTGTGTTGGGTCTTCGTTTCTGTGCGAGGGCTTTCTCTAGTTGTGGCAAGCGGGGGCCACTCTTCATCGCGGTGTGCGGGCCTCTCACTATCGCGGCCTCTCTTTTTGTGGAGCACAGGCTCCAGACGCGCAGGCTCAGTAATTGTGGCTCACGGGCTTGGTTGCTCTGCAGCATGTGGGATCTTCCTGGACCGGGGCACAAACCCACATCCCCTGCATTGGCAGGCAGATTCTCAACCATTGCGCCACCAGGGAAGCCCTTTGATGCAATTTTAAATGAGGTTGTTTTCTTACTTTTTCTGATAATTATTAATATATAAAATGCAACATATTTCTGTATATTAATCTTTTATCCTGCAACTTTACTAAACTCATTTATTACTTCTAATAGTTTTTTGGTGGATTCTTTAGGATTTTCTAAATACAATATCATGACATCTGCAAACAGTGACAGTTTTACTTCTTTTCTTCCAATTTGGTTACCTTTATTTCTTTTTGTTGTCTTATTGCTGTGACTAGAACTTCCAATACAATGCTAGCAGAAATGGTGAGAGTGGGCATCCTTGTCTTGTTACTGTTGTTGAAGGGGATGTTTTCAGCTTTTCACCATTGAGTATGATGTTAGTTGTGGGTTTGTCATAAATGGCCTTTATTATGTTGAGGTATGTTCCCTCTGTATCAACGTTGTCAAGAGTTTTTAATCATCAGTGAATGTTGAATTTTGTCAAATGCTTTTTCTGTATCTATTGAGATGATCATGTGATTTTTATTCTTTAATTTGCTAATGTGGTATTGAATATATCACATTGATTGATTTATGGATATTGCATCATCCTTGCAGTCCTGGAATAAATACCACTTGATCATAATGTATGATCCTTTTTATGTACTGTTGAATTCAGTTTGCTAATATTTGTTTAGGATGTTTGCATCTATGCTTATCAAGGATATTGGCCTGTAATATCCTTTTTTGTGTGTGTGTGTGTGTGTTTGTGTCTTTTTGTCTGATTTTGGCATCAGGATAATGCTGGTCTCATAGAATGAGTTTGGAAGTGTTCCCTTGTCTTCAATTTCTTGGAATAATTTGAGAATGATAGATATTATCTCTTTTTTTTTTAATGTTCAGTAGAGTTCTCTTGTGGGAAGAGAGCCCTGAGGGAGTTGGGCTTCTCCCTGGAGTGATGGCATTCTTCACCTTGGTTGGGGGCATGGCTGGGGTCTGAGGGCCTGGAAACTCTCTTATGAGCTGGCTCTGCTTTTCCCTGGCATGTGTGTGCATGATGGCAGTGGTGGTCTCTGCCTTAGTGGAGTGCAGTGCTAGAGGAGGAGGGGCTGGAACAGGATCCCAGTGTGGGCTGGGGGTTGCACTGGGGCAGTCCTGGCAAGTAAAGTAGCGCACCAAGCAGTTATCAAACTGCTGGCTCTCCTCTGAGACTGGGAACAGGCAAATCTGTGCATGCACTTTTCAAGAGCAGTCTCGGTTTCTTTCAGCCCTTTGGTAAGCCCCCACTGGTTTTCATACCAGCTAAGCAGGCTTGTCTTCCCGGTGCTGGACCCTAGGGCTAGGATGCCTAATAAGGGATTTGAACCCCTCGCTCCTTAGGGATAAGTGGTGATATCCCTTTTCACTTTGGGGCCACCTGATAGGGACGTGGGTCTCAACTAAATCACTTCTCTTCTCCTCCTACTAGACTCCCTGTGGTTCTTTCTTTATAGCCTTGGTTTTAGAAGGGCTGTTCTGCTGGTTTTCATGTTGTTCTCAGTGAGAGCTATTATATATACAGTTGCAGTTCTGATGTGTTTGTGGGAGAAGGTAAGCTCAGGGTCTTCCTAGTCTGCCATCTTGATCCCACCTCCACTGCATAAATTATTATTGTTGATAAATCTATTCTTCTCAAATTGTAGGACACATAGCCTAGGAGGGCGCCCAGGGCACCAAACTTAATGCATATTCTTAGAGCATTAATTTCACTACATGTTAAATAATGTCAAGCATTATTTTTATTAAAACAAACAAAGATGGAGTAAAATTTGTATGAACTCAAAGATAAAATGAGACATGAAAAGACTTTCAGCCTTTCAACATGCTAATTAGATTTACATTCCAGACCCTCTGAAGTACACAATCTGTTGGGGTTACCTCAGTAGGAAAATTGGGAAAACCTTGCCATAGGTGTTCTTCCCACTTATCCCAGGGTCTGGGGGACCTGCTAAGGCTGTGACAGGAATGATCTGACTCAGCCAGCCTTACAAGGCACCTTTCTCTCTGACGTAAAGTCAAGATTTGTACATCAACCGGTTATTGAGAGATGCTGATGGGATGATGAAGAGATCTCAGGAAGTTCCCGTGTCCCTGAACGTTGACCTATCAAGCCTTCCAAGAGCCTTACATTTTCAACATAATTATAAAATTTCAAAGCAGATTTCCAGAGAGAAATATTCCAATTCGCTAATTTCACAGATTAGGAATCCAAGGACCTAAGAAGTGGAGTGATTTGCTTAAAGTCACTTAGCAATATAAAAATAGAATCAAAATGGATTTTAGTTTCCTTGTCCCTGGTCCAAAGCTATTTCCTCTTTGTTTATCAGAAAGTAAGCAATTGTGCTACTGAGGAAGGAGATATCAAACACACACACACGTGCACTCACACACACACACATGAGCTCACACACACACACACACACACACACACACACACACACACACACACACACACTAACAGCCAAAGCAGAGGAGCCAGGAACAAAGGCATAAATGAATGGGTTTATGTAAGGTCAATTTGTGGGAGGGGGTTGTGGAGCATGGGGAGCTGTTCAGAAGACAGACCCTACCCCACCCCTACCAACCTCCCTCAGCAGCCTGGAAGTGTGGAATTGCCAGGGAGTGGTATTCCAAAGGGCTCTGGGTATCAGTAACTGTGATGATAAAGAAGAGCAATGCTGAGAGGGAGAGGGCCTTCCAGAAAGGGAGAGGGAGAGCATGGCAAACTGAACATGTTCTCAAAGAAGAAATGAAGCCAACTCCCAGCCCCCGCCTCTATGAAGTTCTCCAGGGCCTCAAACTCAATTCCTCCCCAGCTTCTTTGCAAAGCTAAAGTAAACGCACTGAGCACTGTTTACCAGAAGCAGCCAATGATGCCCCAAGGAGCAGTATCGCTGAACTTGTAACACTGTCTGCAGAAAAAATGCTGACGCGATGTTTGAAACCTAGAGTTCAGGGGAGAGAGCAACTGGGCCAGAAAACAAATGAACAGGTGTAGCAGTGTTTCAGCGTGAGTCTCCAGCGAGGACAGCACGTTCCGGCACCACCCTGAGATCAGGAATTAGCGCTGACATCTAAGGATCACAGTCTCCAGATCTCCCTAAAATGATAAAATAGCCCAAGGTGACCATGTATTCTGATCCTGGTTTCCAACCATTTGGATTGAGTTGATGGTCTTTTATGGAAAACGTACTACTATTACTAATAATAGCAGCCATATGTACTTCACTCTGTACCAGGCACTGTTCTTAAGCTTTTACTTTCATTTAACAAATCCTCAGCACAATCTCATGAGATAGATGCTATTATTATCTTCATTATACAAATAAAAAATTGAAGCTCAGAGAATATAAATAACTTGCCCAAAGTTGGTGGCTGGTCAGTAGTAGGACTGAGATTCCATTTTTAAAGTTTGTGTTCTTAACCTGTACCTTCTAGGCAGGAGTCCAGGCAGCAGGGCATCGGTAGGAACTACACAGCATGTAATGGGAACAAGAGGCAAAGCCCCAAACCTGGGCAAGGGAGTCAAGGAACAGTTCCTGTGCAGAGATGCCCACTTAATCATCTGAATGAGGAGGAAAAATTAGGTAGACAGTGAGTGGGACCCTGCAGAGGGAACAGCAGGTACCCTGACCCGCAGGGGGAAAATCTGGAGCATTTTCAGGTAAATGAGTCCATTTCAATATGATTGGAACGTAGAATTTGAAAGGAAAGAGGGAAAATGTGAGGCTGAACAAGTAAACAGGGACCAATCCCCACGGGGCTTTTCGTTGCCTTAACGTGGGGTGTGGGTGCACTCTTTCTAATCCTTCATTTAGAATAAATGGATAATTTTAGATGATTTTGCTTTCTTTCCTACATAGCATATGGAGATAGAATCGTTGACAAATTTGTCCAGCATTGGTAAGCAATTTAGCAGCATATTGGCATTCTAGACTCTTGTCTCATTCCAGTGTAGTCTTCAGAAAAACCTTGAAGGAGAAAAATGTTTTCTCTGGCCACCCTCTGTTTCTCTTAATGATTATTGCTGCATTGTCAAGATTACTTCTCTTTCAGATCCTGTTTCAGTCGTAACAGCCCATGAAATAAGTCGAATAGTTGCACTGGATTGATTCTCAGATGTGTAGCCCAGAGAAGCAATCCCAGCTTGACGTGGTTAAGAGCATAGAGTACAGAAACAAACAAGGTCTGTCTTCAGACCTAGCCTTTATCACTTCCCAGCTGGAGAACATTAGGCAAATGCCTTAGCAGCTCCATGCCTTAGTTTTTTCATCTACAAAAGGAAGTGATAATAGCACCTATTTCTTAGCCTTATACAGATGATTAAATGGTTAGTTGTATGTGAACTCCTTGGGACAGAGTCTGGCACATAACAAGTAGGTAGTAAACATCAGCTGTTATTGATATTTGTCCTAGAGAGATGGAGAGTGTGGTATTGGCAAAGCTCTGTGGAAATATAGAGAAAGGAGCAATTTATTGGGATAGAGAAATTTTCAGGAAAGATGCCACAGAACATTTGGCATTTTCTGCATTTTTATTTTTTTGGAGAAAAGGCAGGGGTAATACCATCTTTCTTTCCCCCTCAGCATCAGAACAAGTAACCCTTGCCTCTGGAGGAGGCATTTTTTTGCAACCTTCTTGAAAGACAGTTCTAACCTGTAGATCACCAGGTCAAGCCATCTCTGGTGCAAAGACTCAGGACATCATTTATCTGAATCATGTCCTAAAAAAGTTGATGTGTGCTCCTATTTTAAGAAAATCTCATTAATAAAAATCTAAACTTAATAAGCCACAAGCCATATTGTAGCTTAATTATTTTCTTTATAAAATTTGTAGCAAGTTTGTTTTTTTTTAAATAACAGACTCTCCTTGAATGTTAATTTCCAGCATCTTGATTTGTACTTTCCATTGAACTGAAAAGACATTAGCTGTGGAATTTGAATTGCTCAGCTGTGTGGCACCGAGCAACTGACTCACATTATTTCCAATTTTTACAACAGCTGTGAAATGTGCGATGTAAGTATTATTATCCATGTCTTAGAGTTAAAGTAACCAAGACTCAGAGAAGTTTTCATTAGTTGTCTTAGGTTACGAAACCAGTACATCATAGAGCTTGGATTAAAAACTAGTTTCCAGTGCCCTTGCTGTCTCTATGGGATACAGCTTCCAAGGACATAGGTTTAAACATTCTCCAGTAGGAAACATCATTTACCTGTTATTATAATCTCTCCCCTGAGAAATCAGAAGAGGTCTTTAAATCAGAAGAGGCTTTCAGGTTCTCATTTGTTTTTGCAGAGCCGCCTTGCTGCTTTTGGTCCTCTCTTTAACTTTGGTAGCAACACAGCCATTAGCTTAGCTTCCCTTTCCTACCTAACTCAGCTTTCCACCTCATTTAACAAAAAGCCAGCTTGATGGTGGAATTCTCTACTTTCCAAAACACAAGTCGCTGAGTGGAAATTTTACTCAATAACCCAATCCTTTTAACTTTAATTAAGCCTATTTCAAGCCTCTGTCTAAATGTGGAACTGACAACTTAATTGGTTGTCCAAGTAGAGGAGGAGAGAGAATGCTCTCTCTGACTAGGTTAGGACTAAGACTAGAATCCTTTTAACACTGGCAGCAAAGACAACTCTCCAAAGTATGAACTGCTCCAGATATAGTAAAATTGTTCCGTGATGCTCTCAGTCTGGGGGGATCACTTCTGGAGATCATATTTTAGCCATTCATCGGTTAATCCCAATCATTCTTTTCCTTTGTGGTTGATATTGCTGAACCTTTGCCTTGAATCCATTCAACAAATCATTACCTTAACTGCTACCCCCAAGAGAATAAATTCCTAAGATTTTGTCCAGCCTTATCTCTTCTTCCAGATCATGCTGTTCTCAATCTGTCCAACTAAGATGGAGTTTGGAGTTACTTCCACACTGCCTAACAGATTACCGAGAGTTGGACACTGGCAAAACTTCACTATTAGATTCCATGTTTCCTTAAGGCAGTAGACTACTGAAAAGCAGTGTGTGTGTGTGTGTGTGTGTGTGTGTGTACTTCACTATTAGATTCCATGTTTCCTTAAGGCAGTAGACTACTGAAAAGCAGTGTGTGTGTGTGTGTGTGTGTGTGTGTGTGTGTGTTTGCATGTGTACATATATTTATTTGACTACAGCCCAACGGGTCAAGAGGTCTACTTGGACCTCAACAACACAGGTCTCTAAGAAAGGATGAGGAAAACAATGGAAAACAAACTTCAGAGTCAATACAAGCTCTCAATCTTGGGAATGTGTAAAATAACCAAGAAATTTTTTGCCTCCTCTCCAAATTAGTCCTCCTAATGATGAAGCTTATGTGGAAGGAACACCGGCAAAGATAAACAAAAAAGGCAAACTGAAAGGGGCCTCAGAGATTACCTAACCCACTTACCTTCCTTATTGGTGATTTTACTGAGATTCAGACAGATGAATTGCCCAAGGTCATGGAGGTAGTCAGAAAACCAGTAGTCTCTGGTATTTAGCCTATGGCTCTATCCACCAGGATCTAGGTCACTTGTTCATTTTCTGTGGTCTAAATCTGTCATAATTTACTATGATATTCTTTGTTTCTTATAGTCACAGAAGTTAGAGATTACACTCAAGCATAGAGTCCGTGAGAGGCATGGATGCATCAACACAGTAGAAAAATAAGAGGTTGTACAGAGTGGGAGATCATATTCTGGAAGTTAGAATGTTTTCTTGTCTTTTAAACTTCTAATATACTTAGATTGGGTGTTTAGGAGCTTTTAAAATATAGTTTTATGAGCAGATTTTTGGTGAATGGATAACATGGTACGTAGAGATGAGAGAACTATTATGGTGGAGTTGAGATCGGTTCACTTCATCCAGTGACCTGCACATTCCTATGTTCACAGGTAGACCAAGAAATTTCTTTTTTGCTTTCTGCTTGACTGTCTTCCCATCCATTTATCACATCTCATGTATGAGAAATCTGTAGATATTAAGTGGCTTCTAATTTCTAGGATTTTTCCCTCATTCAGATCCATGTTTCCTGCAGGGAAGATATCATAGATATTGGACATGCCAGAGATAGAACTGAGGTCTAGGAGTCCATGTTCCTGGTGGGTCTTGCTCAGCAGGCTGTGCTGAGTAACTTGCTCCTGTCAGTGCTGGCATCTTTATATATGTTTTGTGCCACCCCTGGTCAATTAAAAAATGGATCCATTATCCCAATTCCCCTTGGCTTTGCTTCAGCCTGTCAGAGCTGTTAACGTTTGTCTTTTTCTAACTTTCTATGAGCAGGGCTGATTTTAACAAAATTTTAAGGTTGGAAAAGTTGGTCTTGACCTATATCTCCCCTTTCTGTGCTCTTTCATCATTCTTGGCTTTCCCTTGTCACATCTCTGCAGGAAGAAGATCTTCAACGAGGTATGAGTTCATATATAAAGCACTATTTCTTTATTCCATTCATCCAACAGTTTTTTATTGAGCACCTGCTATGTTCAAGGCATTAGATATTTGCCTACCATATTCATAATTTCTGTCATAGGCTCATATTCCTTGTACTACCTCCACATTTTTTGTCATATCGCCTCCAAAATAATTTAATATTTTTCTTTGTAATCAATTCACTCTTTACTTAAATTTATATCAAAAGTAGAGTTTGGAGTTTGTGTTACTCGCCATGAAGGCAAACTTGCTGACTCTGTCTTCCACATCAAACCCAGCAGATGCTAGAGAAGTTATTGTTCATGTGAGGAATGTGGAGCTTCTCTCAGCAAGTGTCACAATACTGTAAACATTCCTCAGGAGGCTTAAAATGTCTGAGTTTCTTTTTAAGTGGAAGAAATGGCACCCTGGAACAACTTGGAAGGGTTAGGTGGAGGGTCCCAGGTACACTGTTATCTCTCTCTTTCAGGTTGCCTTGAGAAGCCCAGGCTGGAAGTCATGACCTGGTAGGGCATTCTCTTGGCTGTAGCTGAGTGCAGTTCCAACATAGTAATGCAAAATTTGGCTGGCACCCACCATGTTCCCAGAGCCCTAAAAAGAAAGGGATTGGAATAAACATCTACAAACTGCCTCAACACCCTACCTTGGATCATTAGATCTGCCCCATGTGTAGCATGATCAAGAAGGCTATGATAAAATCTGGTCATGATTGAGTCACATAAAGTTGACCCAGAACCCTGATGGGATAGGTATTTATCCATCCATCGGTTATTTATGGAATGGCTGCTCTATGCCAGGCATCGTTCTAAGTGCTGAAGGTATTAGTAAACAGTACAAATTTCCCACCCCCAGGGATTTACATTCTAAAGGAAATAGATAATAAATGTTTGATAATTGGATAATTGACCATGAGCACTTTCCCCTGTGTTCTCTTTTCAGCATGGGCCAGACAAGTGCCACAAAAGGTGAGTATCTCTGGATAAAAGAGAGCCTGGGCTGATGTGACAAATGATGTCATGGGGGAGAATGTAGGTCCCAGAAAAGAGTAGAAATGGTTAAGCAGATTATATCAATAGACAGTCTACCTAGGATATAGTTCCCTTCCTTTTAAATCACAGCTAGAAGAACAAGGCTAGGGTTAGATGTCACCCTTCCCAGAGGCAAAGATTATAATTTGAGGGAGCTGACTTTGTAAAAGGAATATCAATAAGACAATAATAAAATTTAAAAGTTTGCACAAAATATTTGATGACAATAATACAAGGCAACAACAACAACAACAACAAATACATAGTAGAGAAAGCAGAGCTACTGGAGCAGAAAAAGCAGGAACTTTGAATAAGCACAGTACATATCCTTAGGGAAATAAGGAAATTTATTGCAAACATGAAAAAAGGGCAGATATTTTAAAAGAAGAACCAGTTAGAGATATTGGATGTGAAACAATGTAATTATTTTAATAAAGGGTTTTATAAAAAATTTAGCAAAATAGCTACAAAGAATTAATTAATGGGCTGGAAAATCATGTTGAGAAGATTATCCAGATCAAGGGGATAGCATAAATAGAATGTATTTGAAAAAAAATTCAGAGAGATAGAAGATCAAATTACAGTGCAAACATTCTAGAAAGAAAAATTTGAAAAGACAATGTAAGAAGGTAATCTTTGAAGAAAAAGTGAGTGTTTTCCAGAACTAAAGAAAGACACATGACCTTAGATTAAAAATGGTTTCAGAGGGTGAAGGAGCACACAATAAACAGATAAAGAAATAAAACCACACATCCAGACACAGCAGAGTGTTATTTAATGAATGGCTTCCAGAGTGAAAAACAAATCACCTATAAAGCCACCAGCAAAACATAGGACATCAGATTTCTCAGAATCAACAAGACAATGAGATCATGTATTGTTGGGGGGCTGGAGAAGGAACAGATTCTAGATTATCCAGAAAACAGATAGTTCAGATGATTGGGAAAAATAAAAATCTTTCACCTTATCACTCACAGACCTCAACTAAAGTAATTTTTTTAAATAAATTTATTTATTATTTTATTTATTTATTTTTGGCTATGTTGGATCTTCGTTGCTCTGCACAGGCTTTCTCTAGTTGTGGCGTGCAGGGGCTACTCTTTGTTGCGGTGTGCGGGCTTCTCATTGTGGTGGCTTCTCTTGTTGCAGAGCACGAGCTCTAGGCGTGTGGACTTCAGTAGTTGTGGCACATGGGCTCAGTAGTTGTGGCTTGTGGGCTCCAGAGCACAGGCTCAGCAGCTGTGGCCCACAGGCTTAGCTGCTCTGCAGCATGTGGTATCTTCCCAGGCTAGGGCTTGAACCTGTGTCGCCTGCATTGGCAGGCGGATTCTTAACCACTGCACCACCAGGGAAGCCCTAAAGTATCTTTTTTAGCATATTCCCTAACAAGATAACGTTAGTCCACAAGGAAGCAATGATTATAAAAAGCAGGAATAAATAAGGGCATTAATAAATATTATTTGTTTTAATAAACTGATTAAAAGGAAATATATATCCACAACTTAATGTCACTTCAAAACTGGTGAGGTGAATTGTAGTAGAGAAAAAAGGGAGTAAAAAGTCGGCCAAGGTTCTTATCATATGAGAGAGGCACACATAAGTATTAAAGATACTGAGGCATTGGCCAGGGAAAGAGAAATATATGCTTTAATAAGAGAATTGTAACCATCAGAAAATGCAATGAAATGCATAAGTTTAAACAAGCAACGGGGAATAAAAGGAGGGAAGGACAGAAGGAAAAAAATAAGAATTGATTAATCTAAACAATAAAAATTGTTCATAGACACAAACCAGAAAGATACTGGAAATCAATCCAAATTCATATAGTAAATAAAATGGATTAAAGACAGATATTTAGAAAGATAGACTCAGCAAAGTTTAAAAGTCCAGTATATCCTTTTCTTTTTTCTTTTACTTAAAACTAGACAGAAAGATTGAAAATAAAGATAAGATATGGGAAAAGAGATAGTAGACAAACATGAAACATGAAAATAAAGCTGGAATAATTGCACTTTTTTTTTTTTTTTTTTTTTGCGGTACGCGGGCCTCTCACTGTTGTGGCCTCTCCCATTGAGGAGCACAGGCTCCAGATGTACAGGCTCAGCGGCCGTGGCTCACGGGCCCAGCACCCCCGCGGCATGTGAGATCCTCCCAGTCCGGGGCACGAACCCGTGTTGTCCCCTGCATCGGCAGGCGGACTTTCAACCACTGTGCCACCAGGGAAGCCCAATTGCATTTTTGATATCAAAGAAAATGTAATTAAAAAGTATACACACACCTATATATTATGCATACATCTGAGTTAGAAAACAGCATAGAACACAGACTGGCACAGCTCAATAGAAAAGATAGTTGTAATTATCATTAATATTTTTTTATAAGACAAATTATAGACAAATCTCCTATGCAGAACAATTCCAAATAATCTGTGCAAATATTCTGCCTTTAAGGAGAAGGAGCATAACTCTCCACTTGTAAGTGTGAGAGCTCGTAATGGCTTCCTTGCAAAGAGTACAGTATGGAGAAGGGGGGAAAGTGTAACTTGACAGTGGAGAAACCTGACAAATATTAACTACCTCAGTCAGGTGATCAAGATTCATATAAACAGATGAAAATGGCACGTTGCCCTTGTGATCTTCCTCTCCCAAATCTAGAACCTCAGTCTACTCATGAGAAAAACACCAGACAACTCCAAACTGAGCAACATTCTATTGATAACAAAATACCTGGCTAGTACCTTGCAAAAACTGGTCAAGGTAACCGGAAATAATGAAAGTATGAGAAACTGTCAAGGCCAAGAGAAGCCTGAGGGAACTTGATGGTTAACTGTCATATGGAACTCTAGGCAGGATACTGGAATAAAAAAATAGTCATTGGGTAAAAACTAAGGACATCTGAATGGTGTCTGAACTTTATTTAATCATAATTTATCAACATTCATTCATTAATTGTGACAAATGTACCATGCCAATGTAAGATGTTAATAATAGGGATACTGGTTGTTGGGTATATTGGATCACCCTGTCTTATCTTCACAATTTTTCTGTAAATCTAAAAGTCTTTTAAAATTGTTCTTAAATGTTATCTAAAAATGCTAGCTAACAGGTTTTTTTGTTTTGTTTTGTTTCATTATGTTTTGTTTTTAAGGATCATAGTCCTAAATGTAAGAGCTAAGTCTATAAACCTTTAGAAGAAAACATGGGAGTAATTATTGGTTAGACAATGGTTTCTAGATATGACACAGAAAATATTAGCCACAAAAGAAAAAAAATACAGCAAAATTAAAAACTTATGTATTACAAACTATACATCAAGAAAGTGAAGAAACAACCCACCAGAAATAAGAAAGTGTTAACAAATGATATATATCTGTTAAGGGAATTCCATCCAGAATATATAAAAACTTATACAAGTCCATAATAAAAAGAAAACCCAATTGAAAAATGGGTCAAGGATTTAAATAGACATTTCTTTAAGGAAATAGACATTTCTTTAAAGAAAATATACAGCCAACATTTATATCATTAATCATTAGAGAAATGCAGATGAAAAGCACATTGAGGTCACTTCACATCCACTAGTTGGCTAAAATAAAATGTTGTCTAGGATAGGGAGAGATTGGAAATCTATATATTATTATTATTATTATTATTATTTTAGTCTATAATCCATGATTTTACACTACTATGTATAAAATAAATAACTAATGAGAACCTGCTGTATAGCACAGGGAACTCTACCTAGTGCCCTGCAGTGACTTAAATGGGAAGGAAATCCAAAAAACAGGGGATATATGTATACATATAGCTGATTCACTTCACTGTACAGCAGAAAATAACACAACCTTGTAAAGCAATTATACCCCAATTAAAAAAAGGAAACCTATATATCATTGATGGGATTGTAAAATGATGCCACTGCTTTGGAAGTTCCTCAGTTTAGCCATTCAGTAAAATATCAAACATAGAGTTACCATATAATCCAGCTGGTCCACTCTTACGTATCATATACCTATGAGAAATGAAAACACATGTTCACACAAAAACTTGTAAATCAGTGTTCATAGTAGCATTATTCGTAAGAGCTAAAATACAGAAACAACAGCAGCCAATGTCTACCAACTGATGAATGGATAAAATATGTGGCATACCCATACAATGGAATATTATTTGGCAATAATAAGAAATACTAATAATGCTACAACATGGATAAATCTTGAAAATATTATCCTAAGTGAAAGAAGCTAGACTTAAAAGACAACATACTGTATGGTTCCATTTATGTGAAACGTCCAGTATAGGAAAACTCATAGACACTTAAAATAGATTAGTGGTTGCCAGAGGTTGGTGGTAGGAGAAAAAGAGGAGTAGCTTCCAATGGGTACAGGTTTTTGGGGGGTTAAGAAAAATGTTCTAACTTAGTCGTGCTGATTGTACAACTCGTGAATAAACTAAAAACCATAGAAGTGTGAACTTTAAAAGAGTGAATTTTATGATTTGTAATTACATTAGAAAATTTGAAGACCATAAATACCACGCTTGTTTGAGAAAACAGAACACATTTCTTCTTTGGCACACATGAAACATTCTTCAGAACCAACCGTGTATCAGGCCACAGAGGACTTTCAATAGATTCAAAGACTCAGCACCTCACATTACAGTCTGACCACCATGCCGTAAAATTAGAAATTAATAACCAAAGAACACAGCGTTCCCATGTGAATGGGAACTATAATAATCGTGCCTCTAAATAACTCATGGGTTTAAAAGGAAATAAACAGGGAAATTGTAAACTATTACAGCCAAATAAAATGAAAGCAGTGTATTTCAAAATGTATGATGTGCTCCTAGAGAGTAACAAGAAGGAAATGTATAGCTTTGAGTGTAATTATCAGAAAACAAGTGAGGCTGGAGATACACGAGGATCAATTCGATAAGCTAGAAAAATAGAAACAGAACACATTTCAAGAAACAAAAAGAAATGAAATAATAAAAATGAGGCCAGAAATTGTGGAGCACAGGACAACAGGATAATTTTTAAAGTTTGTTCTTTGAAAAATGAAATGTAGCAAATAAACATATGGCTAAACAGAAGAAACATAATAAGCAAATTAAAAAGAAAAAATGTGAAAATCTATAAAATATAGCAGATTGTATAAAAGCACAAAATGTAATGAACAATTATATGCTAACAGATTGGGTAACCTAGATTAAGCAATACATTTTTAGAAAAACACAGTGTCAAAATACAAGAAAATATAGTAAAACATGCAAGAACAATAGCCATCAAAAAATTGAAATGTCAGTAAAAATCAAAGGCATCCCGGCACTCATACTTCCTCCCCATCCATCATATATTTTCTTGCTCATTTCTTGGGCTACTGGTTCTTCTCCCTCCACTTGCCAGATTGTTCCTTGCCTGATCTTTTTTAATAGCAAATAGGATTATAACCCGCCTTGCTTATCACTATGAGCTAGCTTCCTAGAAGTTTAAGTGAAGTTCATAATCTTTGGCTTATTCTTTGCCTAATCATTTTAGACTATAGTTCTGGAATAGGTTACCTCTCGAAGCCTTTGCCCATCTTTTTCCCTCTCCCTGGAATGGCTCTTTTGACTTTTCTACCGTCTTCTATTTCCTATCTTTTAGAACTCAGCTCCAGTATTATCTTTTCCTGGAAGAGAGAACTCACCCCCAGTCTACCTAAATTTTACTCGCTTTGCCCTCCTGATGCAATCGGCACATAAGTAAGTAGCATTTGCTCTCATAAATGTAAAACCAGCATCACTTGCTGTAAAGAGAAGGTAGGTGAAAAAAATAAATATTTTTTTAACATTATATTTTATTTTATTTTTTATTTATTTATTTTTTTGTGGTACGCGGGCCTCTCACTGCTGTGGCCTCTCCCGTTGCGGAGCCCAGGCTCCGGACGCGCAGGCTCAGCGGCCATGGCTCACGGGCCCAGCCACTCCGCGGCATGTGGGATCTTCCCAGACCGGGGCACGAACCCGTGTTCCCTGCATCGGCAGGCGGATTCTCAACCACTGCGCCACCAGGGAAGCCCAACATTATATTTTAAATGGGTGTTGCAGCCTGCTCTTGACTCTCTGCCTGAGATCTATTCTCAGTTTATTAAAAGGATATTACCACCTGTTGGACAAGGGGTAAAAAAACAAGCACTAAAGCAAGATTTTTCTCTTTAATGTTACAGAAAGACTGAGAGAGAAAATTATAAATGGAATAATTGCCTTAATTTCACTGGACATCATATTATGTCTCATACATAGGCGAACAGAGATTTGCCTAAGATAGTATTTCTGCCCTCAGGGAGTTCCTGTAAGGTGCCAGCTTTGCTATGGTATTTGTATTCACTTGTGAGGCTTTTAAAGACAAAAAAAAAAAAAAAAAAAAAAAAAAGATGCAAAAACGACAATATGGACTGCCCAAAAAATCATGGGCGAATTTCAGTCAGGAAGGAGCCAGTTGAGGGCAAGTGGTGCCATTTAATGTGTACCTTGTAAATAGGTTGTTGGCTTCCTGCTCCTGCATTTGATGCTGGCTGTTGATTCATGATTGTGGATAGTGATGCACCTCTAAAATCACCATGTGAGAGCAAACTTGCTCTGGCAAGTTTAATACTGAACAGAGATGAACTTGGTTGATCTGCCCAGGCAGGCATTGTTCTTATTTTTCTTCTGGACTCCATGCAGGTCTCTCATGAAGTTGAACACTTGCTGAAGAGAATTACCATTTCCAATGAATGGTGTGTGTATGTGTATGTGTGTGTGTAATTTATTTACAGATTTTTTTTAGCTGTATAACATGTAAACTTAAGCATGCATTACTTTTTAAGGTTCCTACATTTCTTTTGATGGTAAAAATTAGTTTTAAAGAAATTTTTGAAATACACTTGATTTTCAGATCAAAAGCACCTCCAAATGTTATCATCTTTCAGACATGATAGATTGGTTACTCCCATTTAAGTTAAGGTGATTTCTCATTAGTATGTGGAACATTGATTTTACAGAAGCTCTAAACCTATAAGATAAAAATTTTGGCAAAATATTTCCTTGCGCTCAAGTATCTCTTTAATCTGAAAAGAAGTTTAATTAAACCTTTACGCCACTAAGAAACTAAAGTAGTCAAACATTAAATCAGATGGCCTGTCTTGACAAATGATAAAATCTCAAAGTTAAGAACCCAGAGAAGTCATCAACATGGTGTGGTAGAAAGGAGAAGGTGACTCACAATTGTGGAATTATTTCCATGGACCCTACCCTTCATAAGCAGGATCAAGATATAGAAGCCCAGAATGCATATTTAATGTCCAAGGTCAAGCAGATATAAATGGTGGAACAGAAACCAGGATGTACATCTGTCTGTCCCTAATACATTTTTGCAGTGACACACTGCTAATTTCATCCAGTGGTAACTTCTAAGTTGGAGCTGGAGATCTTGTTCTCCTTAACAAACTGCATGGGACATAAAACATAACTCACCCATTCTAAGTTCAGTGAACTCTGACAGTGTACTCAGTATTGTAACCACCACTATAAATCAGAATGTAGCTTTAAGCACCAACATACTAGTAATTACCTTAAATAAAAGTATCAAACTACACCAATCAGAAGACAGAGATAGGCAGAGTAGATTTTTAAAAATGACCCCACTATTAAGCACTTATTTTTTAAAAACTCACTTTAAATTCAACAACATAGGTGGGTTAAAAATAAAAGAATGGAAAAAAGGTGCACTATGCAAATATTAATTAAAAACTAAGGAATGGTGTTTAATGTTGTTTAATTAAAAACGAAACAATGGTGAAATATCTGAAAAAGTAGGAAAGACAAGGGAATAATACAAATTTAGAGCAAAGACAATACTAGAGAAAAAGAGAGTTATTACATAACAATAAAAGGACAAATCAACAGAATGATAACTATCCTAAATGTGTACACATCAAACAACGGAGCCTCAAAATACATGAAACAGGGCTTCCCTGGTGGTGCAGTGGTTGCGCGTCCGCCTGCCGATGCAGGGGAACCGGGTTCGCGCCCCGGTCTGGGAGGATCCCACATGCCGCGGAGTGGCTGGGCCCGTGAGCCATGGCCGCTGAGCCTGCGCGTCCGGAGCCTGTGCTCCGCAACGGGAGAGGCCACAACAAAAAAAAAAAATGAAACAAAGACAGAGGGACCTCCCTGGTGGTCCAGTGGTTAAGACACTGGGCTTCCAATGCAGGGGGTGCGGGTTCGATCCCTGGTCAGGGAGCTAAGATCCCACAGGCTGCACAGCATGGCCAAAATAAGTAAATAAAATTTTTTTAAAAAGAGCTGACAGATAACCTTTCTGGCTTTATCTATAGCTAATTCACTTAACTATATCTATATCAGGTATCCTTCCTTTTTGCCTTTTTGCTAGTTTCTAAACTTCTCAAGCAATTACATAATTGTATGCATCAGTAGTTTTAAAAATTTATGTTGTTCCCTCTATTTTTTATTGAAGCATAGTTGATGTATAATATTATATTACTTACTGTTGGATAACATAGTGATCTGAAAATCACATTATGAAATAATTGCCATGAAAAGTCTACTGTCACCATACAAATTTACTACGGTATTATTTACTATATTCCTTATGCTGTATATTACATCACTGTGACTTACTTATTTTATAACTGAGATTTGTATCTCTTAATCCCCTTGACCTATTTCACCAAGTGCCCCAACTCATTTCCCCTCTGGCAACTATCAGTTTGCTTTCTGTACTTATAAGTATGTTTTTTGTTTGTTTTGTTTTATATATTCTACATACAAGTGAAATCATACAATACTTGTCTTTCTCTGTCAAACTTATTTCACTTAGCATAATACCCTTTAAGTCCATCTATGTTGTTGCAAATGGCACAATTTCATTCTTTTTATGGCTGAGAAATATTCCATTGTGTATACATACCACATCTTCTTTATCCATTTATCAATGGGCACATATGTTTCTTCCTTATCTTGGCTATTGTGAATAATTCTACAGTGAACATAGGAGTACATATATCTTTTTGAGTTAGTGTTTTTGCTTTCTTTTGGTAAATACCCAGAAGTGGAATTGCTGGATTTTAAAGTAGCTCTATTTTTAATTTTTTGAGGAATCCTCATACTGTTTTCCATAATGTCTGTACCAATGTACATTCCCACCAGCAGTGCCTGAGTTTTCCCTTTTCTCCACATCCTCAGCAACACTTGTTATTTGCTGTCTTTGTGATGATAGCCGTTCTGACAGGTGGGAGGAAATAAATCATTGTGGTTTTGATTTCCATTTCCCTGGTGATTACTGATGTTGAGCATCTTTTCATGTGTCTGTTGGCCATCTGTGTGTCTTCTTTGGAAAAATGTCTATTCAGGTCTTCTGCCCATTTTTAAATTGGGTTGATTGTTTTTTTGATATTGAGTTGTATGAGCTGTTTATATATGTTGGATATTAACCCTTTATCAGACATATTATTTGCAAACATCTTCTCCCATTCAGTAGGTTATCTTTTCATTTTGTTGATGGTTTCCTTTACTGTGCAAATAGCTTTTTAGTTTGATGTAGTTCCTTATTTATTATGCTTTTGCTCACCTTGCATGAGGTGACATTTCCAAAAAGATATTGCTAACACCAATGTCAAAGAGGTTGCTGCCTGTGTTTCTTCTAGGAGTTTTATGATTTCAGGCCTTAATCTTTCTTTAATCCTTTTTAAGTTCATTTTTTGTATATAGTGTAAGAAAATGGTCTAGTTTCATCCTTTTGCATGTAGCTATCCAGTTTTCCCAAAATTATTAAATGAAGAAACTGTCCTTTCCCCATTGTATACTTTTGCCTCCTTTGTTGAATATTAATTGACCACATATTTCTGGGCTCTCTATTCTGTTCCATTGATCTGTGTCTGTTTTTGTGCCCCTACCATTACTGTTTTGATGACTGTAGCTTTGTAGTATAGTTTGAAATCAAGGAGCATGATACTTCCAGCTTTGTTCTTTCTCAAGATTGCTTTGTCTCTCTAGGGTCTTTTGTCGTTCCATAGAAAATTTAGGATAATTTGTTCTAGTTCTATGAAAAATATCATTGGTTTTATGGTACGGATTGCATTAAATCTGTAGATTGTTTGGATGGTATGGACATTTTAACAATATTAATTCTTCCAATTCATGAGCATCATACATATTTCTACTTATTTGTGTGATCTTAATCTCTTTTGTTAATATCTTATGGTTTCCAGAGTATAGGTCTTTCATTTCTTTGGTTAAATCTATTCTTTGGTATTTTATTCTTTTCAATGCAGTTAGCGGTGGGATTAATTTCTTGCTTTCTCTTTCTGATAGATCATTATTAGTGTATAAGAACACCACAGATTTCTGTATATTGATCTTGTATCTTGCAACTTTACTGAATTCATTTAATAGTTGTGATAGTTTATTGGTGGAATCCATAGGGTTTTTAAAATATGTAGTATCATGTCATCTGCAAACAGTGACAGTTTTACTTCTTCCTTTCCAATTTGTATGCCTTTTATTTCTTTTTCTTATATGATTGCTGTGTCTAGGAATTCCAATAGTATGTTGAATAAAAGTGGTGAGAGTGGGCATCCTTTTCTTGTTACTGATTTTAGAAGAAATGCTTTCAGTGTTTCATCATTGAGTATGATGTTAACTGTGGGTTTGTCATAAGTGGCCTTTATTATGTTGAGGTATGCTCCCACCAAGCCCACTTTGTTGAGAATTTTTATCATGAATGGATGTTGAATTTTGTCAAAAGTTTTTTCTGCCTCTATTGAGATGATCATATGATTTTTTTATCCTTCATTTTGTTAATGTTGTATATCACATTGATTTGTAGATATTGAACTATCCTTGCATCTTTAGGATAAACCTCGATCATAAATCATACTTGATCATGATGTATGATCCATTTAATGTATTGTTGAGTGTGGTTTGCTAATATTTTGTTTAAGATTTTTGCATCTCTATGCTCATTAGAGATGTTGGCCTGTAATTTCCTGTCTTTGGTTTTGGTATCATGGCAATGCTGGCCTTGTAGAATGAGTTTGGAGCAATTTTTTCCTCTTCAACTTTTTTGGAATAGTTTGTGAAGGATAAGTATTAACTCTTGTTTAAATGTTTGGTAAAATTCCCATGTGAAGCCATCTGGTCCTTGACTTTTGTCTGTTGGAAGTTTTTTGATTACTTATTCAATTTCATTACTAGTAACCTGTCTGTTCAGATTTTCTATTTCTTCCTGATTCCAGTCTTGGAAGATTGTATATTTCTAAGAATTTATCCATTTTACTCTAGGTTGTCCAATTTTTTGGTGTATAATTTTTCATAGTAATCTCTTATCCTTTATATTTCTCTAGTGTTGGTTTTCTCTTTCATTTATAATTTTATTTATTTGGACCCTCTCTCTTTTTTTTCTTGATGAATCTGGCTAAAGGTTTATTAATTTTGTTTATCTTTTAAATAACCAGCACTTAGTTTCATTGTTATTTTCTATTGTTTTTTTAGTCACTATTTAATCTATTTCCACTCTGATCTTTTTAATTTCCTTCCTCCTACTAACTTTGAGCTTTGTTTGTTCTTCTTTTTCTAGTTCCTTTAGGTGTAAGTTTAGATTATTTATTTGGGATTTTTCTTGTTTGCTGAGATAGGCCTGTATTGCTATAAGCTTCCCTCCTAGAACTGCTTTTGCTCTGTCCCATAGATATTGGAGCATTGTTTCCATTTTTTATTTTTCACATAGGATTTTAAAATTTTATCTCTGATTTCTTCAGTGACCCAGTGGTTGTTTAATAGCATGTTGTTTACTCCATAGGCTTATGATTTTTCCATTTTTTTTCTTCTAGTTCTTTTCCAGTCTCATACCCTTGTTGTCAGAGAAGATGCCTGATAAGATTTCAGTCTTGTTAAATGTATCAAGACTTGCTTTGTGGCCTAACATATGGTCTTTCCTGGGGAATGTTTCATGTGCACTTGAAAACAATGTGTATCCTGCTGTTCTGGGATGGAATGTCCTGTATATATCTATTAACTGTATCTGGTCTAGTGTGGCATTTAATGATATTGTTTCCTTTTTGATATTCTGTCTGGATGATCTGTCCATTGATGTAAGTGAGATGTTAAATTCACCTACTATTAATGTATTGTATTACATCAATTTCTCTATCTATGTCTGTTAATATTTACTTTATACGTTTAGGTTCTCCTATGTTGGGAACAAATATATTTACAAGTGTTATATCTTCTTGTTACCTTTATCGTTATGTAATGTCTTTCTTTGTCTCTATTTACAGTCTTTATTTTAAAGTCTATTTGTCTGATATAAGTATTGCTACCCCTGCTTTCTTTGTGTTTATCCATTAAGCCACCCTCTGTCTTTTCATTGGAGTGTTTAGTCCATTTATATTTAAAGTAATTATTGATAGGTATGAACTTATTGCCCTCTCCTTAATTGTCATCTGGTTATTTATGTTGTTCTTTCCTTTTCCTTTCTTCTTACCTTGTTCTTTTCCCTTTTGATTTGATGACTTTCTTTATTGTTATGTTTGCACATCTTTTTCTTTATTTTTTTGTGTATCTATTATTGGTTTTTGGTTTGTGGTTACCATGAGGTTCTTATACAACAACCTATGTATATAGAAATCTATTTTCAGTTGATGGTCACATAAGTTTGAGCACATTCTAAAGGCATTACTTCTTTATTACCCCTCTGTCATGTTTAATATTTTTGACATCATCTTTTTTATTTTGTGTATCTGTTAAGTAATTATATCTATCTATATATAGATATAGATATAGATAGGTAGAGAGACAGATAGAGAGATAGATAGATCTATCTCTCTATCTATCTGTAGATAGGATTTTACTAGTTCTTTCCTTTAACATTCATACTAGCTACACAGGTAGTTGATCCACTATTTTTATTATATTTTTACATTTACTTTTGAGTCATTTCTTTCATAATTTTCATATTTCTACCTATGTTTTTTTCTGTTTAAACAAGTCCTTTTGACATCTCTTGTAGGGTCAGTTTAGTAATGCTGAAATACCTTAGCTTTTGCTTGTTTGGGAAGCTCTTTATCTGTACTTCAATTCGGATTGATAACCTTCCCAGATAGAGTATTCCTGATTGTAAGTTTTTTCCTTTCAGTACTTTGAATATGTCCTGCCACTCCCTCTGGCATCTTAAGTTTACACTGAAAAGTCAGCTGATAGTTTTATGAGGGCTCCCCTATATGTAATTAGTTTTTTTTTTTTTCTTGCTGCTTTTAAGATCCTCTCTTTAACTTTTGACATTTTTAATTATAATATATTTTGGTATGAGTCTCTTTGGGTTCATCTTGTTTGGGACTGTCTGTGCTTCCTGGACTTGAATATCTGTTTCCTTTACCATGTTAGGAAAGTTTTCAACCATTTTTTTCTTCAAATAGGTTTTCTGTCTCTTTTTCTCTCTTTTCTCCTTCTGGGATGTGAGTGTTAGTACACTTGATATTGTACAAGAGGTCCCTTAAACTATCCTCATTTTTTGGTTTCTTTTCTTTTTGCTGTTCTGATTGGGTGACATAACCTAGCCTGTCTTCCAGAGTGCTGATCCTTTCTTCTGCACCATCTAATCTTCTGTTGGTTCCCTCTAGTGTATTTTTCTTTTCCATTATTGTATTCTTTACCTCTGATCAGTTCTCTTTTTTACTCTCTATCTCTTTGTTGAAGTTCTCACTGTGTTCTTCCATTTGGCTCCTGAGTTCAGTGAGTATCCTTATGACCATTATTTTGAGCTCCTTATTTGACAGGTTGCTTATCTCTGTTTCATTTACTTCTTTTTCTAAAGTTTTGACAAGTTATTTTTTTGGAACATATTCCTTTGTCTTCTCATTTTGCCCAACTCTCTGTATTTGTTTCTGTGTATTAGGTAAATCAGCTATGTCTCCTGGTCTTGAAAGAGTAGCTTTGTGTAGAAGATGTCCTGTGGTCCTCAGAAGTGTAGTTCCCCCTGGTCACCAGAGCCAAGTGCTCTAGGAATGTCCCTGTGTGTACTGTGTGTGTGCTTTTGTGGATGGGCCATGCTTGCTGTGGGTGTGCTAGTGTGTGAGGTTGGCACCCAGTGTGGCTGGCTGTAAGGCCCTGTTGCAACTATTATGGGTGGTTGGGTGTGAGGAGCTAACCCCTGGGGCAAGAGCTGCTTTGGGAGGATGCAGGTGGTGGCCATGGCCATCCACTGGGTTTGGCCAGGTTGGGGAACTACTTTGGAGGGTCTCCAGGGCTGGCCTAGATTTCCCACAATGACTTGCAAGGCAGGGCGCTCTTTAGAGGTGCTCTGGTGGTAGCTAAGCATTCCTGCTGGGACTGGTGGGACAGGGGGATTCTTTGGAGAATTGTGCTAGCTGTGTCAGGTCTACAGGTGAATCTGGGGCAGAGTAAGTGGTGATAATAAGTTAGATGGGGCGAGTCAGAAATGGTGCTTGCCAGTGCAAGGCCAGCTAGAGGGTGAGCCACAAACATACAACAAATCAAAGTTCCAACAGATCCCTGACTCTCAGGTATATGCTCTAAAATTATTTAATGAATCTCCTTCACGTAAGACTTAGGTTAAAAAAAAAAACATTCAGAGAAAACTTCTAACTCTCTCACCCGAGAATATGTCTGTGAAAGGAGCCAAATTTGAAAAACGCTGTCCCAAATGATTTTTCAGACTGCTGTCTCTGCACTGAGACTTGGGGGAGTGACTTTCTGCATGCGCCCTTTTAGAGTAGAGTCTTGGTTTCCTACAGTGCTCTGGCTCTCTCAGACGTAAGTCCCTCTGGTTTTCAAAGCTAGATGTTATGGGGGCTCATCTTCCCAGTGCAGGTCTCCTAGGGTGAGAGGCCCAATGTGGGATTCAGAATCTCAGGGGGGACTGCTTACGTTATGCTCTCCCTCCCACTTTTGGGTCACAGTGCTGGGGTATAGATCCCGGCCAGACTGTGTCTCTGGCCCTTCTACCTGTCTCAGTGTGGTTTTTCCTTTTTATCTTTGGTTGGTTGTGGAAAATCTTTTCTGCTAGTCTTCAGATCATTTTCAGAGATAGTTTCTCTATATGTAGTCAGAATTTTGGTGTGTTTGGGGGAGGAGACAAGCCCATGATCTTCCTATTCTGCCATCTTGTCCCACCCTTTCTCTATTCCCTCTATTTTGAACACCCTTCATCTTTCAATATCCAAATCAAATAAAACTTTAATATTTCTCTGAACCATTTACCAATGCTAGCAACAGGTTTATTTGTTCTTTGCTTTGTTGTGAATGTACTTTATGTGTGACCCTATGGAGTAACTGTAATTAGCCTGTTATTTTACAGGCATCTGCTTTGGGAGGGATGATTTTCTGCTTGACTGTGAGTGGTTCCTGAAGAAATGGGAGCTGTGTCCTATTTTTTTTTTTTTGTACTCCCTAGGACATAACATCATTATTATTTGTTAAATTTAATAATCTTGATTTTGTTGTTTTGCAATATCTAGGAATGTTCTCTGAAATCTTAAATATAAAAATTATTTTCAGTGCTGTTTATCAGTCTTGCAGGTTGTGTGTCTTGGAAGCAGATGGTTGAGGGCATCTTTGGCAGGTGTTTCTTACACTGTTCACCATGTGCTAGACTCCTTTACCTCTAAGCCACTGTTTCTGAACTGAGATTATCCCAAGCCCCCTAGGATGACTCTATAGTTGGTTTTCTGCTACAGCCCATCAACCAAATTATTTTGTTGATGTTGACTTTATAGAGTTTATATTATGAAATCAGTAGATATTAATACTTTGAGTGTGCTTTTTGAAACTACATGCATCCCCTGGTCACCATCCCCACCCCACCTCATCCCATCTTGAGAATCACTGCTGTGAACCTGTGTTCTCGATCTTGACAACTCAGAGATCTCATAGGAAATGTTCAACAATTCTGTGAAAGTTTTGTGGACCTAACTTGAGAAATTTCACATGAAACGTTAGCATGGTTGGTCTTCATTAGCCACAGGGATCAGAGGTACAAGTTCAGATGCTGTGATCATATGGCGACACTATTATATAAAATGGTCATCCTGGTAATCGTGAACAAGTGTGTACTAATTTGATTTAGATCATCAACAAAAGTAAAATGCAAAATTTAAAACATTCAGAGAAAACTTCCAACTCTCTCACCTGACAATATGTCTGTGAAAGGAGCCAAATTTGAAAAATGCTGTCCCAAATGATTTTCTCTTCTTTTTTCCCCACTTTTTGAAGACTTAAGAATCTCTGACTGTGAAGTTTGTTCTAGAATAGCAAGATTAAGTTAATTTCCTTCTGCAGTCTCTAGTGGGAATGGTTAACTTCTTTTCTAATAAAGAAGTACAGGTAATGAAAGAAAAAAATAAAAAGAAGGAGTTTGATGTGCAAAGTATTTATTAGGAATCAGTAACATCAGAAGGGAGAAGGATGTGGATCTGCAATGCTGTGTTACCAGAGCCTTCACTAACCTGGCAGGGTTCGCTCCAGAACTGTCCCCTGTTGGGCTGAAATGGCTGGGTCTTCTGCTCAGTCAGTCATCGGGACGTGGGCTGATTCCAGAAGGGGATGACTTTGGGGGAGGCAACTCTGCAGCTGAAGCACATGCTACAGGAGTTGATAGCTGGAGGCTGTCTGCCCTCAGGTAGAGTGACAAGTTTTTCTTGGAAGGGGGATTTGGGTGGCACATCTCCAGGTCTGCCACAGTTAGTGACAGTGGCTAATATTTATTGTTCACCATGTGCAGGAATACTACAAAAAGCCTTTTATGCACATCATCTCATTAAGTCTCACCTTCTCCCCCTAAAGTAGGTATGATTATTCTTCCTATTGCACAGATGAGACAACAGACTAAGAGGGGGTAATTGGCTTGTTCCAAGTCACACAACGACTTTAAGTGGTAGAACCTAGGTGATAATGTAGGCCGTCTGACTCCAAAGCTGAAGCATTTAACCACAGTGGTATCCGGTGAGATATACACGGTACTTAACTGCGACTCCTTGAATCTTAATAATCAACATACAATGAATACTTTTCTATTAAGGAAAAAAGGAATGTCCATTTGCCTCCCTTTCTAAATACATGCGGTATATTTTATTTAGCAGAGCCTTTTTGTCTGTTTGTTTGAGCCAAGTGTGGTGTAGCCTGATATAAGAAGTATTTCCTTTCCTGTCTCCTGCAAATTCCATAAATGGATATGTCACTGGACCAACATTTGAGGTAAGTCATGAGTTAGCCCCACTTGCCTGCCATGTTTGTGTTAATGGAACACACTGATAGAAGTGCTGAGAAGCTGTGGGAAGCCAGAGTATGGCCATCAGCATTTCTAGGCTGTCCAATTTATAACCTTCCAGGGACTCAGATAAAAGTACAGCAGTCACAAAGTTGCTTTCAGCTGAAGAGCTTTTCAAGATAGTAATTCACCTTTAGATTTCTATGCAGCTATAGGTAACAGCATCAATTGGCACTGACAAATTCAGTGGTGGACCTCATTTTCCCTCATTTATCTTTTGATAGATCTTTATTAACTAACCAAATAACTTCGAAAAGGTGTGATATAAAAAAAAACTTTCCTTGTCCTTCTCAATCTTATATGTCTATTGACAAGGTAATAAAATATATGTGTATTTTTTTATTTTATGGATTTCCAGTGATTTGATATGCATTATCTTTTTTCTATGGATAACGCAAATAAAATAGACTGTCCCAGTTATTATTAGAGGTGATAATTTGCAGTCTAAGTGTGTTGCCATGGATATCTAAGAACCCCCCCCCCACACACAAAGACTCAGGCCTGGGAGTCAGGCCCTAATCCTGAGGTGCTTTTCAATAGCACCAGCTGTCCAGAGCCTGAAAGGCGTGGCAAATTACACCATTATTAGAGTGAAATGGTATGGCTAAGCTAATTATTTGTGGGCTTTAGACACAGGTGTTCATGAAAGACTGAACGTGCACTCCTAATCAAGTCTGATTGGGCCAGAACAACAGCCCAGCATGGGACTATCAAACAATTGTTTATAGTGTCTTTCATTTAAATAATAAAAGAGGCCACTGTAGGCCTTCTGTTCAGTACAGTTTTTAATGTTGCTCTGAGTTTTTCATTACAGGTAATCATATTTGGTGTTTCCCTTTGACTTAGTTCAGTCATGGAAATCTGTTTTCTAATAATAATTTACTTGATAGTCACACAATAATTTGATGTATTATACCCATTCCATGACAATTTCCAGTTAATGCTGCTTTTAGTGAATGCACCTTAATTTTACAGAACTGAAGACTAGAACTTTATCACAAACATTGTGTTTTGACTATTTACTCATTCAGAGTCATTAATTCCTTACCTATTTCCATTTTGTTATCTGTAACACTTCTCTGATAATTTTTGTGCTCATAATATAGTAGCAAGATTCAAAAGTGTACTTAAAAATTTCCCTCTCTTAATAGTGTTTGATTCATCTAATATTTGAGTATCATCAGTTGGCAAAATGCATGTTTGGTGGGAAATGTTATATGGATTCATTGTAGCTTGATATTATACTAAGTATGATAAATCACTCTGCTTAACAAAGCAGACTCAAATTTCCCTATCTTTGCTTTTTTAAAATAATGAAAAGTATACTTCTTTGATGTGCATAGACCATAAAGGAGTTTACATTCAATAGTTTTAAAACAATACTTATAGAAGTAACATAATGATGTAGTAGATTCATTACCCTGACACTATTTAAGGAGTCGGTTTGCCTATTTTAGTTACTATTGCTAATACAGCCCATGGGTATTTTAGAAAGTGATACGATTAGCACTACAACATAAAAGTGCTGGAAGAGAGAGTTGATATTTTGTTTTATATATTTTTTTCATTCCACATTCGCACAAATGCTTGTAAATTCATAAAATGTGAAAACATACTTCTTTAGAGAAGTAGCCACTGCTATCACAATTGGATGAAGATGTACTTACCCACTCTCTGGAGGCAGGGAGTGAACTATTAAGAGAGACAGATGATCTTGCAAATGTGTCTATGTGCAGATCAATATGCTGGAGCCTACCAAGAGTATAGGTATATTTTCAGAGGATTAAGAGCACCAAGTTTTATCTCTGAATCCATTCAGTTAGGGTATTCTTCCTCCATACATTGGAAGAAAGCGAGAGTTGGTAGTTTCTGGAAATGATTATGTAGCTTTTAAGGACAGTGAGTAGTAGCTTTTATAATATCTTATGCAAAGGCACAAGACTTCCTATATACAGGTAGAAAGCGAATATATCACCTGCCTACCCAGATCAGTAAGTATCACACACAAGGAAGAGTATTCTCAGAGGCTATTAGAGGGAAACCTTGGCAGTGGCCACACTGAACGTGCAATGATTGTATGAATTATCACTCAGTTAAAATTTGACAATCATCTTCCAAACACCTACCATGCTTACAACTCTTCAAGAGGAAGGACTGGCCTTAGACACAGTTAGGTGACTACCAGCCATATTTGTTCTTATATTTTCATCTAATAAAATATATTTTTCTGCTTTCATCTCTCATAATACGGGGACAAAACAGTATCTCGACTTTTTGTGACCCTAGGGAGGAAGAAAAAGCCTACTCATTTTTTGTGAGAGTAACATCCCTAGTGAAGGGTGATTCAAGATCGCTGACTATGAAAAGGAGTTATGTGAGCACATGTATCAATTAGGAGTAGCAAACTCCCAAACTCTTATGGGCGAAACACTTAAGATTATTTGTGTCCATATAACATGCTCATATAAGGTGAGCAAGTGATTCTGCTCATTTTAGTCTTTAGGGGCCCAGGCTGATGGAGGCTGCATCTTGATTCCTGCCTCTATAATCACCATAGTAGAAGGCAGGTGAATCATAACTGGCCCTTAAGGTTTATGTACTAGTGACACAAGATACTTCTGCTTACTTTATATTAGCCCAACAAATCACATGGCCAAGCTTAAATTCAAAGGGCAGTGTTCAGAAAGCAAACATCAGAGAAACATTTAGTGATCACAAATAATTCCTGCTACAGCACCCTCTAAATCACTTGTTGCAAGTGAATTCTTGACAGACTAGAACAGCTCAAGATCTACATACTTAACTAGTTCCTAATTAAAATGGGAATTCATCCAAAAGAAAGTAGGAAAAGAAATTTTATCAAGATATCAGACATGCATTATCTACCCTTTCTTCATCAAACAGCATGACAGAAATATTAAAAAAAAAAATACTGCACGTAGAACAGGGAGAAAGGTTCTTGGGAAAATTCTTAATTGCAAATATCTATATTAGAAACAAGAAAGTTTAAAATTAAATTATTTAAACCTTTAAGGAAATGAGAAAGAATATTTTAAAATAGTATCTGAAAGAAAGCAATTAAAATATATTTAGAATAGTAATAATGAAATTGAAAATATTTAACCAGTAAATTTAATCTGTTAAGAAATCTAGTTCATTTAACACATCAGTAAAATAGAAAAGCCACTGGTAACTGTGATCAAGTAAAAAAGGAAAAGAACTGTGATACACAATAAACAATATTAGCTATGAGAATAAGTACATATATAGACATAAATACAGAGACAGAAAATTTAAAACTATTAGAGAATAATATGTACAAATCTATGCCTCTAAAAAATGTCAGTTACTTAAATTAACTCTTGAAAAGATAGAAAAACTGAAACTATGGGAAAAAAATGAAAAGATAGTCTAAACCTTTACCTAAAAATGGGACTAATTTCAATTAATTTTGTGGATGAGTATTACCAAACATCCATAAAGAGAAAAATATCTAAATATATTCTATATACTATTCCAGAGCATAGAAAAATGACTTAAGCCAGATAAGTAGAGTATATATCCACAGAAAGAAAAGAAACCCAGAACCAAATCTAACTTATATATAAAAAATAAATAATCCAAATTAGAATATTAGTAAATCAAAGGTAGGATTACATCAAAGAGAATTGCATTATGATCAATTAGCGCTTAGGTAGAGATACAAACATTATATCGAATTGTTCACATACAAAAAATCAAATTGTTCACAAACAGGTTAAACGGTAAATTTTGATAAGATACCCCAAATTATAAATTTGGCATGTATATAGATTTTTTAAATAACTTGATAAATTAAGGATAGAAAGAAACTTCCTCAGTCTGATAAAGTATCACTACCAGTAAAACATAATAAACCTTATACTTAATGGTGAAACATTAGAATAATTTTACTAAAACAGCAAAAGGATAAGAAAGTTCACTATCATTATTATAAAACATGTTGAAGATCTTAACCCAAGTAATGAGAAAAAGAAATAACAGTTTAGATAACAAGAAATTATTTCTCCATCAACTTGATTAATAAAACAATTTTAAGAAGAAGCCATGGTAGGAACAGACATTAGACAGGAAGTAAAATATAAGGATACGAGAGGAAAGGTGACATATTAGTCAGGGTTCTCCAGAGCAATAGAACCATTAGGGTGTTCTATTTATTTGTTTATGTGTCTGTTTATCTATTTATCTATAGAGAGATTTATTTTAAGGAATTGGTTCACATGATTGTGAAGGCCAGCCGTTCAAAATCTGCAGGGTGGGTTGGCAGGCTAGAAGAAACCCAGGGAAGAACTGATGTTGCATTTAGACTCCAAAGGCAGTCTTCTGGCAGAATTACCTCTTCCTCAGGGAAGATAGGCCTTTTACTATTAAGGCCTTGATTAGATGAGGCCCACCCACATTATAGAGGGTAACTGAATAATATCAAAATTTTTATTTTTTTCTTCTTATAAAAATGATAATGTTATAAACTGGCAGTTTACTCCAGAAGAAATAAAAAATACTTAACCTCATCCATAAGCAGAAATATACCAAGTGAAACAATAAGTTATGTTTTACCCATCAGATTTGTTAAATTTTACAATTTTGATAATTTTCAATATTTTTACTGTATTTTCTTAATTGAGATATAATTGACACATAACATTTTATTAGTTTTAGGTGTACAGCATAATGATATGATACATCTATATATTGTGAAATGATCAGCACAATAAGTTTAGTTAACGTCTATTACCATACCTAGTTACAATGTTTTATTCCTTATGATGAGAACTTTTAAGATTTCCTCTCTCAGCAACTTTCAAATATACAATACAGTATTTGTTAAGTATAGTCACCATGCTGTATGTTACAACTCCAAGACTCATTTATCTGAAAACTGGAAGTTTGAAACTTTTGACCATCTTTACCCATTTCAATCACCTCCCCCACCCCCAACTCTGGCAACCACCAAGCTATTCTTTGTATGCATGAGGGTTTTGTTTTTGGTTTTGGAGTCCATATATAAATGCAATCATGTAGTATTTGTCTTTCCCTGTTTGACATATTTCACTGATCATAATGCCCTCAAGGACTATCCACATGGTTGCAAATAGCAAGATTTCATTGACTTTTATGGCTGAATAATATTCCATTGTGTATATATGCCACATTTTTTAAACCATTTCTCCACCTGTGAACACTTAGGTTGTTTCCATGTCTTAGCTATTGTAAATAATGCTGCACTGTACATGGGGGTGTATATATCTTTCTGAGAGAGTGATTTTGGGGTTTTTTTGGGTAAAAACCCAAATTGCTGGATCTTGTGGTAGCTCTCTTTTTAATTTTTTGAGGAACTTCCATACTGTTTTGCTTAGTGGCTTCACCCATTTACATTCCTTCCAACAGTGCACAAGGAGTCCCTTTTCTCCACATCCTCATCAACACTTGTTGTTTCTTGTCTTTTTGGTAATAGCCAGGGGTGAGGTGCTACTTCATTGTGGTTCTGATTTAAATTTTCTTGATGATAAGTGATATTGAACCACTTTTCATGGACCTATTGGCCATCTGTATGTCTTCTTTGGAAAAGTATCTGTTCAGATTCTCTGCCCATCTTTTAATTGGATTTTTTTTCTATTGAGTTATATGAGTTCTTTATATATTTTAGATATTAACCCCTTATCAGATATATGATTTGCCAATATTTTCTTCCATTACATAGATTGTCTTTTCATTTCCTTGATGATTTCCTTTGCTATGCTGAAGCTTATGTAACCCCACTTGTTTATCTTGCCTTTGTTGTGTTTGCCTTTGGTGTAAAATCCAAAATATCATTGCCAATATCAGTGTCAAGGAGCTTACCCCTTATGTCTTTATCTAGGAGTTTTATGGTTTCAGGTACTACATTCAGGTCCTCCATCCATTTTGAGTTGATTCTCGTGTATGGTATAAGAGAGTGATTCAATTTCATTCTTCTGCATGTGGCTGTCTGGTTTTCTCAGCACCATTTGTTGAAGAGACTGTCCTTTCCCTATTGTACTACTTGATTCATTTATCGTAAATTAATTGACCATATATGTGTGGGTTTATTTCTGGCTCTCTATCCTGTTCCATTGATCTATGTGTCTGTTTTTTGTGCCAATACCATACGGTTTAGCTTACTGTAGCTTTGTAATATAATTTGAAATCAGGAAGCACGATGCCTCCAGTTTTGTTCTCTTTTTCCCGGTGATTATGCTGACTATTTGGGGCTCTTTGTGATTCCATATGAATTTTAGGATTTTTGTTCTGTGAAACAGAATTTTAGGATTTTTATTTCTGTGAAAAATGCCACTGGAATGTTGATAGAGATTGCATTGAATCTGTAGAATGCTTTGGGTAGTATGGACAGTAGTCAATGTTTACAATGATTCGAGGTTACTGACATTTTAATTCACTGTTGGTGAGAATGGAAATAGAGAATACACTTCAGGAAGGCATTTTACAGTCTATTATTGTGCATGTCTTCAAACCCAGCTATGTCAAATTCTAAGACTCATCTTTAGCGCAGAAGAAACTCTTGTACATTTTCACAAGGACAATTAATGCTTCATCATTTGTAGTAATGAAAAATTAAAAGTGACCTACATGTCCACCAAATGAAAAAGGTATATATAAAGGTATATGTAATGAAAAAAGTAAATCACAAAACAATATATTGGTATAGGTGTAAAGCAAAAAACGGTAGATAGATAATAGATATACACATAGATGATTGAGATCAAAGTACTCTTGGTAATAGATAAAATTGCGTGTTTTATCTAGAAGGAGAAGACTGTGACATCTGCATGGTTGGTCTTTAATATCCTCTTTACCACAATAAGTCAAGCTTTGCCCAGGGTTTTAATTGCCTCATAATATCCCTCCCTAGGAAATTTTCATTTTAACAGGAAAGGTGAGGGAAGGGATAATAAAGGTGATCTTGATAACCTTAAAAATGTATTCCCAGGCAGTGAACACTCAAGCCTGTGGAAAGATTAGTCCTGATTGGAGGTGATGAGCAGAACATCAGAACCCATGGGGAGCAAGCAACAGTTAATAGAGGGCCTCAGCTGTTAAACAGAGGAGTGAAGATTTTTAACTGTCAGGTACGCACAGAGTACCTGGATGAAAAGTAGCTGAGGTGAGTAGTTGTAGGAATAATAATTTTTTCAGGTTTCCACGAGGGCATGAATATAATAAGGAGCTGGACAAAAATAGCCAAAACCTATATAGCAATGATTTTGAGCCAGGTTTTGATCTAAGCACTTCACTTTTATTAACTCATTTAATCCTCACAAAAGTCCTTTGATGAAAATACTGTTTCTATAGCCCCCCACCCCGCCTTCGCAGATGAAGAAAGGAAAGCACGATCACCGAAGCAAGTAGGTAACAGAGCAAAGACTTGAACCCAAGCATACTGGCTCCAAAGTGTCTACTCCTAGCCACTGATGGAAGCGGGAAAGTCGGGAAAACCTAGGTAGGGAGTTGATTGAATCTTTCATTTAAGATCTTGCACAAAAGGTCAGAGGCTGAGATGTGTGGAGGTAAAACAGCACACCTCTCAGGAGACAGGGAGTGGTCACTTGTGATTTCCTAAATATCATAATTTCATGCTTCAGTATTTCTGCTGATGTTGGTTCTATTTCCTTAAATATTCCCTTTTTTTAAAAAAAATTCAATTCTGTGTTTTTTCTCCCTGTGAAGACTTTCTTAACTTTACCTCTTCTTCTACAGATAATCCCCCAGGCTCCATTATACTCCCAGCATACTTCTGGCCTGAAATGAACAAACATGAGTGTTTTCATTGATTGCCACATCTGTCTTCCCCCTGGACTCTGATATCTGATCTCCATTGAGGCAGTGGCTATACCATTGAGTTAATCTGACTCTTTCCAATGGTGAGAAGCAGAACCACACTCTGGCTGGCTCGTTTCATGGGGTTCGTTATACGGATAAACAGAAAAGTAAGAAGAACAGAAACTACTCCCAGGGGCCACCTGATATACTAGACTATTATTCTTCAGGACATAGCTCCTCTGTTGCTTTTTTGGCCCCTTTGCACTGGGTAAATGCTTCCTCCTTGATGACAGTGCTGGTCTTTCTGATGACTCAACTTCTGTCTCTCTTACTGCACCTGTTTTTTCTGCAGCTGACTTAATTTTTTTCTATGCCTCTCATATGCAAATTTCCCAAGAGATTTAAATTAGCCACCCCCATAATAGTGAACTATTATTGAATAGCATTCACGTACAAGGACACCTCAGAGATTACTGGCCAGTATATAGCTAGTCATATTTGTACCAGGCACTGATGCCTATCATGACCAAAGTAGTAATGTATGGTATGTAATGCCATATCATAGAGATTCATGAGTAATAGACTATTTCTGGTTACTTCCATCAAACTCTTATTTAGCCATGGGGACATTAAGATCACCATGTCCTATACAATCATATAGCTATTTGTGTGTTTAAAGACTCTAACACAGTGCTTTTCATTTATCAGATACTCAATGCATGTTGAGTAAGTGTGAACAAAGATGTCTTGAAATGACAAGAGAGACGCCAAAGAAAGCAGGAAACCAGGGGATTTCTTGAGTTCTTCATTCATTCCGTCAAACTTAGCAGTCATTTATGAAATGTGTGTTAGGTCCAATAGGAATCAGACAGTGTGCTGGGTGTGAGTGATGCAATATCGAAAAGGATAAGGTTCCAGACTTTGAGAAGTGGTCTAATGGAAGACACTGGCAAGTAAACCAACTATCACAATATAGTAATATTATAAGTGATGGAGAGGAAGTTTATCTCCAGCTTGAGAAGACAGGTCTGGAATAGTTTGCTTCCTAAAATCCCAAAAGAGAGGTAATCAGGTTGAGGAATTGGGATGTGTGTAGATTTTGCAAATCCTCTATACAGGAGTTTACTACAAAATCACTGAGTCATGGAGCTGAAAGAGATTTTTTTAAAGTTTGCATTAAATTACTGTTTTCTAATTACTCTCCCTTGAACAATGGCTTCACATTAGGAAAACTCTTAAGTGAGCTGAAGGCTACCAAAGCACAATTATTGGAAAATGACCAAATGGCAGTATGTGAAAGATTAAGTTGCCTTTTTCCTTTTCCTTTTTTTCAAGTTAGTTAACAGAACTGTGGAACTAAGCTCCACCTCAGTAATTAGTAAACCGTATGGATTTCAACGTATGTGCTGTAGTGCATTTAACTGAATTATCAAGATGTTCCAGTTTTCTTTTAATTTATCATTTCCAGAAAGACGGGGCATGGGAATGATATAGTCTATACACCAGAGAAGCTTCAAATGCTTAGAGCTATTTTTTAGTACTTCTAATAGGACAGGTAAGATAACATCATCTTCCTAGCTGTAAAGCATACTTGGAGAGGGGATAGTAAATGGAGTTGATATTACTATGGCTGGGGCAAGGTTCTCCCTGTGTAGAAAGTTACTAAGGATTGGGGGGGGGAAAAGGAGTATGTGGAAACACCAAATCTCTTCTAAAACAGTGGGAAGAATGATGAGGTAACTGAAGGCCATTTCACGTAACCAAAGAAGGTGCTAAGGATGTTTAACTAAGACAGAAGTCTAAGGGAGAAAGGGATGGAGGTATGTCTGAAGGACTAGCGCATACAGTGGGGAGGAGAATGTTCAAGAAGGCAACATTAGGATAAGGGGCTAACAGTTAGAGCTGTCCTGTAGTTCATTGACCTGCCTTTAGAGTAGTCATCTTCCTGTTCTGAGAAGCAAGAAGATGACAGAAAGTCATCAGAATGAATCAGAAATGCTATAGAAGAGATTCCTGCATTGGTGCATGTAATTGGGGGGAGGAGGTGAAGGTGAGGCTGTTGAGATGCTCTCTTAATAGCCCCCTCCAAATATATGATTTCTTTATTGGAGTTAAAGTAAAAGCTTTGTCTTCCATAAGCTTAGCTTTCAGTGACTGGTCAAACTGCTCGATATATCCACATGTATTCATTTGTTCATGTAGATTCTGACTTGTTTCAAAAATATTTCCATCAGAAATGTCTATCCTTATTGAGTAGGGCATTACTATCACCTCCTGGAAGCCCGGTTAAAATGCAAACATGATTATAATAACTCTTTAATGATCTCATTTGACCCCTCACAACAACCTCAGTGAAAGAGGTAGATGAGATATTATCCCTATTTTACAGATGAGGAAACTCATTTCAGAGAGACTATGCTACCTGGAGAATGGAAACAGGGCTCATTAGGAGATCATGAGACATTAAAGTAGATGGATGACTTCTCTCATGAGACAAGTTGTAGACATGTGTTAGGAATCCCTATCAAACTGCTGTGACTGGACATGGGAACCTTTTTATTGGTTTGAAGGACAAGAAAGATCCTGAGGATCTAGAGTCCTATCTGCTGGGCCAGCACAAGACCACTAAGTATTTAACACTGGTCAAAACCAAATTTTACCTTCTTCCCAAATCTTTATGGGGAGTGTTGAGAAACGTACTCGATGAGAGTTTACTGTGCTAGTAATTTACATGTGTTTTTTTTTAATTTGCAACAATGCTCTGAGCTCCATGTTAAATGTAAAACTTCAGTTTATAAAAGGAAACCATTAAAAAAATTAAGAAGACAAGCTCCGAATTCAGAGATTTTTGAATCACATCCCGCTGTCCAGAATATATAAGGGATTACAGATCAACTAGAGAAAGAGGAATAATCCAACAGAAACGTGGGCTTTAAAAATTCCTCCAGGAAAACCTGTTTATTGAGCAAATCTGAAGGTATTAAATTTCAAGCTGCCAGGGAGAAGGTCACCTTGACAAAGTCTTCATGGCACTGCAAAAGGAGGAAGTTAGGAAAGGGTGTTTGTAGGGCTTTGAAGTCTGGGCTTAATGGTTTAGGTGAGTCTTTCACAGCAAGAAAATGTTTGGGATTGGGCTAGGTTTGATCCATAGTAATTTAGAAGTACTAGACAGAGGGCAAGGGTCTGAAGACAAGTCCTTTTGAGTAAACCACTGTCCTTATAAAAGAGTTGTCTTTCCAGATGAACGAACTGTTTGCTCAGATAACTTGGCAAGCAGAAAGCTGCGCAAGCTAACCCTGCAATTACGCTGACCCAGGTCACCTTGTCTTTTAAGCGTGTTACCTTGGGCCGTCTCAACGGTTTTATATTGGGAGGTCTCAGTTTCAGCTCCACCACTGTGGTCGTTCTCCAGTCTAAGCTGGGGGATAGATCATTACCCTTTCAGGACACGGCTAGTCCAGATCCATGCCATTGATTGAGGTACTGTGATCACATATCACATTTCTGGTAGTGGCCATTTCTACTTTTATAAATATTAGGTTTTTCTGTTCTTTCTGTTGGACGATCATTGTGGGATCCCTTGACAGGGTAGGGGCTGAGCATTTGAAACAGTGGAGATTTGAGCAACACAGGGGAAACACCAAGAGAAAGATTTTGGTCAGTTTGCAGTTCACTTCTAAGCCATTCACCAAGGCTGCTCAAATTAAACCGGATTCTATCTCCAATCTGAAACCTCCCTTCCTGCCCTCCCTCCCCCTTTATAATACTGCCCTCCCTCCCCCTTTATAATACTATTAAGAAGATCTGTTTCACAGATCTTCTTAATAGTATTATAAATATCAAGATGTAAACACAACATTCTTCCCCTTAGATGGCATCTCTTCTACCTTGAGAGGCCAAAACCATATCTAGGCCTGCTCTGTTTTGAATTATCATGTGTTCAATTTCACGTCCTCTTCAAGTGAGGTGTCCTTTCGCCCTAAAGCTTTAGCTAGCTCACTGTTCACTATGCGAACCAGTAAATATAAGATGCTTCTCACTTTCAGTTTTCTTGTAAATTATGAAATGAAGAAACTCGAGGAGAAGAAAGCAGCTCAGAAGTCAGTCTCAGAGGTTAAGGTTTTACATCTTAAATTGAGAACAAATTTTTCTCCTTGTTGAATTGTAACCTGGAAAGCTCATTTGCTGAGAGGGCAAGCAATTGAGCCAAAATGGACCACACATGCTATCAGGGACTAACTAATGTAAAGGCAAGCGCCAGTTTACCAAGGTAACAAATCCCTGTCCCTGTTGTAGGTAGTAGGAAATAGGCTGCTTGCTTAAACTACTATGTTAAAAATTCTATAAGCTGCAAGTATTCTTAATTGATAAATAGTTCGATGGTAAACCAACATCATGTGTCATACTTAAGAGTGCAATATTTGGTGCATTCCTATCATAGTCTAAGATAATTCAGGGATGTCCCCTACCAATGTCCTCTACTAATAATACAAATAACTAATATTTATTGAGTATTTACTATGTGCCATGAACTGTACTAATCACTTATTTTACTCATTTAATCTTCACATCGGTCCTTTGAGAAACAGACTATAGTCAGCAGGTTCTGCAATCACAGATTCACCCAGCCCCAGATATAAAACATTCCCTTCCCCCCAAAAATCCAGACAATTCCAGAAAGCAAAACTTGAATTCACAGAGCACAACTATTTACATAGTATTTACATTGCATTTACAACTATTTACATAGCATTTACATTGTATTACATAAGTAATTTAGAGATGATTTAAAGTGTATGGGAGGATGTGTGTAGGTTATATGCAAATATTTCGCCAATCTAAATGAGGGACTCAAGCATCTTCAGGTGGATTTTGGTTCTAGGGGTCCTGGAACCAATCACTCCTGGCGCTCCGCCCCCGCCGCCGCCCCCCCTCAGGGTTAAGGTAATTTACTCAAGCTAGTTAGCAGTGAACCAGGGTTTGTACGCGGGCAATCTGGTTCCAGAGGTTTTCTCCCTGTCGTCTCAGCCCATTTATTTGATCTCCAGCACACTTAGGCCTGCATCACTGGCGGCGATTTGATTTCTCATCTTGCAAAGCCGGTAGTGTCCCGCTGCAGCCACCATATCTGGTTAGTGAGCTTCCTTCCGGTCACGGCGTCCAACACGTCCTTCTGAATCAGCTTCTCCACCGCACTCAAAGGTGAGCGCGGCACCTCGAGGGCTGCAGGACTGCGCAGGCGTGGCGTTGTTGGGTTGTCGTGGTGCGTGGCGAGCCCCACGTGGTCCACACAGCCTCCCAGCGACGTGAAGCGCAGGGGCGTCAGGGCCGTTGTGCAGAGCAGCTGCTGCGATGTTGGGCAGGTCGCTGTATGCGACAGCTTCTCCAGCGTGGTGGCCTTGGCCTCCGGGGTCAGCGACAGGATCCAGAAGCTGGGTAGAACTTTGCCCTTGTCCTTGCTTGCAGGGCTGCGCTTGCCCCGGGGTCAGGCATCATTTGGGCGATTCCCCGAGGCAGCCCTGGGCGTGAAGGGGTTGAGGGGTCAGCTCACGATGGCCACCCCCTCCAGGAAGCCCCGCACCTGGTCTTTCACCCCGGCCACTGCCGCTTTTTGTGCTCCTCGCGCCGCAGGTCGCCCAGCTGCTTCTGGCCGGCCTTCATCTGCTGGGCGTTCTCCTTTTGGTGCAAAATGTACTCCAGGATTGCTTCACTCATCCAGGAGGCCATCCGGTGTGACGGTTGAGGTTGGGGCAGGGCTGCAGAGTGAGGCCGCAGCAGTCGAAATCCTAGACGGCATCCCGGCCCACTTCTGGGTTCCGTAGCCTGAGGCCTCTGTGTCCTCCTCCTTGTCATGGTGAGTGTGCGGGCCCTGCAGTGCTGCTCTTGCAGAGCTGCATCTTCCTTACAAACGACTCCTTGTTTCTTCCTGGCTTCTTCAGATGTGCCCTTAAACCAGAAAGGAACCAGAGATTGCGTCTTATGTTAATTTAGCCAACTTTCTTTTGACTGGTGTGTTCATGCCATATCTTTTTCCATCCTTTTACTGTTAACTTATTTATTCTTAATATTAAAAGTTGGTATTTTGTGGATGATGATTAGTTCGTGCTTTTTACCTTTTTTGACCGTCTCTGTTTTTTACGTTTAGACAATTTACATGTAATGTTATTATCGACAGGGTTGGATTTAAATCTGCCATCCTGCTAGTCGTTTTCTATTTGTCCCATCTTTGCTTGGATCCTTCTCCCCTATTTTCTTGCCTTTGGGGCTAACAGAGTAATTTTTTAAATGCCTTTGTTCTGATAAGCTCACCCTGTGTCCAGATGATCAGACTCTTGTACTTTTAAAAGAGGTGTTTTTCCAAATATGCAAATTATTTGCCTGGATAAAGTGAACTGCAAGAATTTCCTGATGATACTAGTGAAGCTGTTTCTCAGGTTGTAGTCTTATCTTTCTGCACAAGGCTCTTCTTGAGCAAACAACGAATGTTATGTTGTCTCAGGTCATCCTAGCTCTCGGGCCCAAATAGCTAGGTTTCATTTATTCACAGAGTAGGAGGATGGATAAAGTATGGCATTGTTATACACTTGAATATTATACAGCAGTGAAAACTAATGTAGCAGTGTGAAGTAACATGAACATGATAAACCTCAAAACAGTGAAAAAAGCAAATTGTTAATACATAGAGTATGAAATCATGCCTGTTAATTGGAGAACATGTAAGTGATAAAACTCCAAATAAAAACAGAGGAATGATGAAAATAAAATTCAGAAGAGTTCCTTGCCCCTTCCTCCCTAACACAAAATAAGAGAAGGGTGTCATCAGGGAGAGTCAGAGTGCGAGCTTCCAAAGATGAGTGGACTGGTCAAGGTCCTTCAGCTTATACTTGTTTAAACTCTGTGTGCTATATATTTTTGATTTTTAAACATATTAATTAAGAAGGCAAAAATGCTAAACTTGTATAGTACTCAGAACATACTCTGTCACCTTCTTCCCTTTTCTATTCAAGTATCACCTGGCATTCAGTCCCCAGCGAATCTGGGCATTTTCCAATTGCTTCCACATGTCAGCCCTCAGTTTTATCCTGTAAGATAAGGAGAAATTGTTTTTATGACCACTAATGCTCCTTACAGAAATAGAAGTTTTGGTTTTATAACTCTGTTTGAATCTGCCAAATGCAGACTTCTTATTTTCAATTAATTGGAATGTGCTAATGATTTATTTGTGATCCTAAGACTTCAATTAGGTAGAGTCTTAAATAGATTGGGTGTGATATTCAGGTAGGTGGTAGGACTAAAGGTCAAGAAACACCTCTTTGTTTCAGTGGGTGGGTGGAAACCTGCTAACCTTTTTCTTCCTGTAAAAAGCTTCCCCTGGATCTGAAGATTTTTCACGTGTGTCCATTTTGGTGTTCTTCCTGGAAGATTTGCCTTCATAAGGATTACGGGTTTCAGGATACTGGAAACTGGATTAACTCTCTTTCCTTTAGTGCAGGAATTAATTAGTCTTCGATTTCTCTGTGTGTAGTCTGCATTAATATTTGCCACAGGAAAGATTTTCACAAGTATCTTTTTGGTAGACTGTGATTTGCTATGATTTTCCACAAGCCAACATTTCCCGTCACAGAGATACTGTGACCCCATTAATCAAAGGCAGCATGTGTCATATATGAAATCTTGTACACACAGCTGTGGGGAGCTGGAGATAATTGTTAATGAACTCCAGTCACTCTGCCAGAGCACACAGCCTCTGACATCCTGCCTTGCTCCTGTTTTCCCTCTCATTCCCCCTTACCCTAAAACCTCACCCAGACCCTTTTCTGAAGACGAGTACAGCCACCAGGCCCAGACTGCTCCTTTCCTAAGGATTTGTATTTGCTGGCAAGGCAACTTAGAGGCGAGGCTATCGCATCTGACTAGAGCATTACGTCCCCAAAGACACAAGGCCTCCAGAAACCCTCTTCAGATGCTAATATTCACACAAAGTGCCGCAGGCCCCAGCTGGCCTTCACCTGCAGCTCTGACAGGCAAGAGCCTCAGAATGAGGTCCTGGTTTCCATAAAAATAGGAAGGGCACACATGGTAAATGGCAGAGATCTCGCCCAAGCTATAAAATTATTTAAAGTCAGATTCCAGACAGTTAAAACTAATTGCTGTGAACACAAAGCCCAGGCAGCAGCCCCCTTTCTCCTTTTTTTTTTTTTTCCAGTAATTCACTTGAGACAGGGTAGCTTGAATCCTCTACTAATGCGCACACCTAAAATTAAATGATGCCACTAAATTTAAGATGCAGCTGTTGTTGTTAAGGTTCAAACATGTTTTAAGCACAGGAGAAATGTGCTGTGTGGTAGGGCGAAAATATTAATGGGTCATTTAGAATTGTCCCTGTGTTTCTGTGGTTTTATGGGGGTACCTTGCTTAAAGGTAGCATTATTGTTATTGCCGGTCTTATGGCTGATTTTCTGCTCCTGCTGGGTATAGTTTGCAGCCTATTATTCTTTCTGTAAAACAGATTTGTAAAGGAAACGACGCTTAATCCACCAACATGTTCCGAGCGTTGGTAAACTGAGTACAAACCAGGAGAACTCCTTGCCTTATGGCCTTTTTTTGGAACTAGCATAGAGAAGAGCTGTAGAATCCTTTCCCTGTCTATCCTTTCTGTTCACTGGATATAGTACATAGGATATCACTGGGGGCAGAATGTTGACTAGATTTCCCTTACCAGATCTCAACATTCTGCTCCCGCTTCGCCAGGTGCTAATTTGAGAGCACCTTTATTTACAGAAAATGATTGGTTTACAGAAAATTATTGGAACATGGGTTCCCTTGCTTTTTAAGTTTAGAGACCCTCTTTGACACTAAAAAATGTATTCATTTAAGATTTCCAGTGCCTTTTAGTTCGTATTGCCTTTGTAGGGGAGCAGAATTTACCACCCTACAGTGTGTCTCTTTGGCATATTAATTATTTGAAACTGCTTCTTTTCTAAGATACAGCAGACATGGGAGAAACTGAACACCAAGTAGGAGTTACCCTTTTGTAGGAAACATTTATATTTGTAAGGGAAATCTCCACTTGTAAGGGTGTCTCCCTCTTGGTACCTGGATGAGGAGAATGACCAAATCTCTAGAAACTCTTATCAGTGGAGAAGACACGGACTTAAATTTATATAACAGCCTTACCCTTGTTTACTGGGCTTTTCCTCCCATAACTGACTCCTCATCCTCAGCATCCTCTTTTGTCTTCAGCTGAGGATGGTATTTAAGGTGAGGGCTTCGGCCAGATTGGCCAGTTACTTGGTTTTCCTGGGTCTTTCTCATGTATACATGTTGTTAAACATTTGTTTGATTTTTTTCCTGTTAAGCTGTCTCATGTCAATTTGATTCTTAGACCAGCCAGAAGAATCTAGAAGGGTAAAGGAAATTTTCTTCCTCCCCAATACCTTGGAATATACTTAAGTAGTAGGTATTCAGTAACATCTTAAAATGAACTTATATTTAGGTAATTGAAAATGCACGTGTGTGGAGGGGGGTGTGTGTGTGTATGAGAATGGCTGTACATACATGTGCGAGATGTTTATTAGGTCTTCAGACGGTGATTAGTACTTCTATGTGTGGATTCCAGGATGCCACTCAGAATCCTTATGACCTTTCTAGGAGTCCCCTATCTCCTCTCTTGGTTAAAGAAATAAGAATCTAGAGGGAGAAAACTCTAGGTAGTGAGTCAAGAGGCTAGAGTTTGGTCTATATTCAGTTGTTTGTACTCCTTTTGGCATTTTAACCTCTCTCCGCTTCTGTCCCCATTGTAAATTACGGATGGCTTATACCTGTCATATCTATCTCATGGTTATAGTAAACGTGACATGCAGTTACCCAGTAGCACCCTAAACCCACTATTCAGGGAGCTACTGTCCACTCAGTTAAGGCTTCCTACTTTGACAGAAGATAAGGTACTATAGGTATTCTCGTATTGAACCAGATAAGGAAAGCTTTGGGGTATGTAAAAAAAGAGAGAAGAAAATATAATGTTAAAATCAAGAATTGGAGGAGATCTCAAAATACTAAAAGTGACAATGTTATTCTCCCTGAAATTCATCAGACCTCAGAAGAAAGATAATTCAGAGAAGAGGAACCAAAACTACTTTTTTTTTTTTCAACTTGCCCGTAGTCAGAAAACATATGTTGAGCACATGCTTCCTGCCAGGATAGTGCTTGGTTCCTGGCACTCAGAAACAGTTGCGTTTAAATCCGCCTGTAGACTAGATAATTCCTACACCCAATATAAAAGTGACAATGTTATTCTCCCTGAAATTCATCAGACCTCAGAAGAAAGATAATTCAGAGAAGAGGAACCAAAACTACTTTTTTTTTTTTTTCAACTTGCCCGTAGTCAGAAAACATATGTTGAGCACATGCTTCCTGCCAGGATAGTGCTTGGTTCCTGGCACTCAGAAACAGTTGCGTTTAAATCCGCCTGTAGACTAGATAATTCCTACACCCAATATTTCCCCTTTGTTCTTGCTCTCTTTCCCTCCCTTCCTTTTTTTGCTCCCATATTTTTCTCGAGGAACAGCTTAACATTTATGAAATTAAAATTATTAAATTTGACTACTTATTATTTGTAGATCCAGGTTTTGTAATTTCCAGGATTAATAATGCTCTTGTTAATGTAGTTTAGCCTTGAACATTTTATTCTTTGGGGTTTTATATCATCATCATACACTAGAAGGAGAATATGTTACTTTGCATGTTAAAATAAAGTTGTTTCCTTATTAATACCAATTTTACTAAGTAAATAAATAGAGAAATAAATAGGAAAAATCCATATCTCCTAGCAGATTCAGCTTAAATTGACTCTTAAATAGCACCTAAAAATAATTTTGTCATCAATTAATAGCTTTCTTAAACCAAAAATGTTACCATTATATATTTGCTTTATGCTGATTAACTATTAGTCTTTAATCCGGTGTGCTGTTATTAATACGACCTAGCTTTTTGAGAAACTGAGGGATTCTGTAAAATTGTAAGTAGATTTTCTTGTTGGTTGGTTGGTAAATTAAATATTCTTTTCCCTTTGAGATTCCAAAGTTGTTTTACTTCATTTAAGATTGATCTTTAATCAGCTTCTTGTCCCCCAAGTATTTGTAGTTCTGCAGTGGGCAGACTGCAAAACGAGGCAGGCCACTTTAGTTCTTTGTAATAAAGTTTCCAGTGGTTTGGGGGAAAAATGGAAAAATATTAGAGGGGTAAGTAGGTGGTGACTTATCACTGGTGCAAAGGAGTGAATTATGCTATAAACAAGAGTTAAATATTTGGTAAATATGGACAACAATATCATTTGCTTAGAGGGAGAAAGCAGTTGGCTATATCACGGTGCTCTGTGGCATACCAGTGAAGAGGTTAAAACTTCTTTAGCAATTGTATGGTTAAGTTATAAAGACCACTTCCAGGAACATGGAGTAGATGTTTTTTTTTCCCCTATACTCATATGAAATACAACTAAAAACCCTGGACATTATTGTGGTGTAAGTCCTGAAATTAAGATTCAGTATTATCTGCCTGAGCATCAGAAACCAGAGGGCCTCAGGGTGATGAAAGAAAGCAAAGAGCTAAATAAATGGAGAGACATACCATGTTGATAGATTGGAAAATTCAACATAGTAAAGGTTCCAGTTCTTCCCAAATTGATATACAGGTTTAATGCACTTTCTTTTAAAATGCTAACAAGATTTTGGGGGGGGTATGTAGAAAAAAACCCATGAAATTTAAATGGAAAGTTAAGGAACTAGAATGGCTAAAACAGTTTTAAGAAAGAAGAATAGAGGGGAAAGAATGTCTACTCAATTAATAATAGCTTAGTGATCAAAGCTACTTGGAGAAGGGATAGACAAGTAAATCAGGGAAAAAGAACAGTTCAAAAATAGAAGGAGACAAATAAGCCCAACTAATTTTGACAAATTTGCAAAAGCAATTCAATAGGGGAAGGATAGCCTTTTCAACAAATGGTACTCGAGCAATTGGACACCCATAAGCACGAAAACAATCATAAAGCTTCAACATCGTATCTTATAAAAATCAAAACCAAAGTGTATCATAAATGTATCATATAAAATGTAAAACTATAAGAGTTCTTTTAAAAAATATAGGAGAAAATCCTTAGGATCTAAGGAGTCCTTAGACTTGACACCAGTGGAACTACCCATAAAAAGAAAAATTGGTGTATTGGATTTGATCAAATTAACAACTTTTGCTCTATGAAACATGCTGTTAAAAGGCTGAAAAGAAGCTAAAAATATTTGCTAACCACTATCCAAGATGAGTATCTAGAATATATAAAGGACTCTTAAACCTCAATGGTAAAAACAAATAATTCAATTAGAAAATGGGCAATAGACTTGAAGAGACATTTCTCCAAAGAGGATGTACACATGACAAAAAAGCACAAGAAAATATATTTAACATTATTATCCATCAGGTAAATGCAACTTAAAGCCATAATAAGACATAACTACTTACTATTAGAGTTATTTTAATAAAAATTAGTGATAACACCGAATGCTAACAGGGATATAGAGAAACTGCGTCATTCATACATCACTGGGAGGAATGTAACAGTATAGCCACTCTGGAGGACAATTTGACAGTTTCTTAAAAAACTAAACATCCAACTACTGTATGATCCAGCAATTGCACTCCTGGATATTTATTCACGAGAAATAGAAAACTTATGTTTACACAAAAAACTGATAAAAGTTTTCATAGCTTTTTTGGTAATAGCCAGAAACTGGAAACAACCTGTCTTTCAGTTGATGAACAATTAAACAAACTGTGGTACATCCATACCATGAAATACTTCTCAGCAGTAAAAAGCGACACCCTATGGAAACAACCTACCTGTCTTTCAGTTGATGAACAATTAAACAAACTGTGGTACATCCATACCATGAAATACTTCTCAGCAGTAAAAAGCGACACCCTATTGATACACACAGCAACTTGGATGGATCTCCAGAGAATCATGCTTGGGCCAAAAATCAATCCCAAAGAATTGTACCAGGTATGACTCCCTTTATATAACTTTCTTGAAATGACAAAATTACTGAAACGGAGGGCTGATCAGTGGTTGCCAGAGATTAAAGACAGTGGAGGAGGGGGGAGTAGAGTGTAGAGGGGAATGTGAGGGAGTGGGTGTGGCTATAAAAGGGTGAGATGAGGAATCTTCCTTGTGATGGAAATGTTCTGTATCTTGACTGCATTAACGTCAGTATCCTGGTCGTGACATTGTACTAGAGATTCGGAAGATGTCGTCATTGGGAGCATCAGGGTAAAGGGGGCATGGTATCTCTCTATACTACTTTTGTAACCAAACCCAGGTTCGGCCGCTCGCTGCTCATAAGCCAATCATTTGAGAGGCAAGTGTCAGTAGAAAGGAAAGGTGCTTTAATAAGAAAATCCGGCAATCTGGGGAGATGGTGGACTCGTGTCCAGAGACCAACTCCAAAAATTCTGCTCAGCCATGACAGTTTGTTTCTAAAGGGAAACATGAGGGGGAAGAATCTCAGTGAATCATCGAGGCGGGAGGTTGGCTTCTGCATCATTCTCCATTGAGTGCGGACTGGCTGACTTCCTTCACATGTTATCTTGCCTACTGAGGGGGCTGTTGGCGGGTGGAGAGCTAGTCAGTTTTTAGCCACTTAATTCCTCATTCTTACTTCTTTTTATCTAGGAAAAGAATCAATAGGTTAGACAAGGCATGGTGTGCCTTCAGGAGAGCATAAGTCCAAGTTAGTTTCAATTGTTTAGTGATCTCATTCCTATAATGAAGTTCTTTTAAGGTTAGAGGGGAACAGAAATGGGCAAAGGGGAAAGGGGCAAAAGAGCTGCTTTCACTTTTTCAAACTGCGTAGGAATATGCAATTGTGTCAAAATTAAAATTTTAAGTAACTATAAATAATCTGGTTGTATTCTCCTATAATTTTTATATAAATGGCTATATGATTCCACAAAGATACCTGTGAAATTGGAGTATGGTTTTCACTATGTCATATTAATCCCAGGTGTACAGTTTCTTCATGATCCCAGTTTGTAATTGTCTTGGGTACCTTTTTAAAATTCATGTTTCTTCTGGTTCCTTAAGGTCAATGCTCTCTTTCTTACAAAGGATAGGCTCTTGATGAGTCAACAGTGCTTTCAGCGGGACGCTGCATATTAGAGAAAAGCCAGCAAAGTTCTCCCAGGTTGGGCAGCCTTTCACCTCCATACCCCTGGAATGAGTCTCAGTGGGAAGTAATGCGGCTCATTTGAAACCATCGTTTAATAGTCATAATAAAAAGAATGCAAAAAAAAAAAGAATGCTCAGAGGAATGGAACTTAGAGCCCATTCGTCATATCAGTAAACAACATTCGCATTTAAAAGGGACCTCCTGTTTTTGCCCGTTAAGTGCAGAGGTTCTGGTAGCTTTTGATTTATCACCTCACATTTTCGGCCTGCCCTTTTCTTTAAATATATAGCACGTTCAAATCCCAAATCAATATGCGTGGTGTTGTATTGAATTTAAGGCGAGCAGCGACAAGAAAAAACATAGTCATGAGACACAACTTTTTAATCTTTCATTGAATGACAGTCTTACTAACAGCCTAGAGATAACAAGGTGCAAGTTTTCCTATTTTATTTCTCCTCCAAAGTTTAGCACCAGGAGTTTCAAAGTCACACCCACAGATAAGACCACAAAAGTTTGGCACAGTGACCCCCTGTGATGCCATTTCATGCCTCTATGGCTTTGTTTATTCTGCTTCCCTGGCCTGGATGACTGTTAACCTTTCTCACGTGGCTAACCCAACCCTATCCTTACCTCAATTAAATTACCTCTAATAAATCATTCACCTCTTCCTCCAGGGAGTCTTCCTTGACTGCTTGAGGATGGGGTAGAGGCCTTCCCTGTCTCTTTGTACCCCAGGTAATATGTAATATCAGAGCATTTTACCATATTGCGTGGAAAATCTCCACTAGTCTAAACACTTTGAAAAGAGGAGCTGTGGTTTATCTGTTTATCTAGTTTTCCCCAGTACTTTACACAGTGTGCTCAGTAAATGTTGGAGGAATCTGGGCAGTGGTGAAATATTTACATAGTAGAATTGACAAAAAAGTGGGAGCAAATCACACAAGAAAACCAAATGAGTTTATTAGATTTTTTTTGTACAGGGAATCTAGTTTGGACACAGTGGATAACACAGATGTGGTTTAGTGGGTACTTTCTGTGCCTGAGCTTTTCTGAATGAGGAGAGTGACTTTGATATTTTCATTATTACTGCAGGACTGAAAGTGCCATAAGGACAGGAACTCTGTTGCTCCTGCTTTCAGAATTGGCCCTCAAACAGTGTGTCTTTGATCCCAGCTATGATTATTTCCTTATATTTTAAGTGATCTATTTGATTACTGCAAGTAGAATTGATGACTCAGAGTATGCACAGGGAATATTTTTTTTACAATTTAAATATTCTCTGGAAAGATTTTAAGAATTTGTACCTACACTATCCATCAGATTTCGTTCTTTTTTCAGTGCTGGCATTGTAACTTTAAAAAATGGGTGAAAATTATAATTTTCATTTATTTTATTATTTTCACTCATATTTAAATATGGATTAGAGGTTAGTATATATCATGGAGTCAGACACACCTGGATTTGAAATGCAGCTCCATAATTGCAGGCTGCATGACCCCGGGAAGTTTATTTAATAGATCTAAGCCTCATCTCTAAAGTGGATTAATAAATGGTACTCACCTTGTAGCAGGGTTGGGGAAATATTCAGATAATGTGTATAAATTGTAAGTACGGTGCCTGACACAGTGCAGTTATTCAATAAGTATTAGCTTTTATTTTTACAAGTACTGTATCAGTCTTCCATTACCAGTGAGGTTGAGTATTTGGCCGTATCTGTTAAAATATTCTCTCTCTGCTTTTCAGTCCTTTCTTTCCAGGCCCTTTATTCATTCATATATTGGAATTAATGCTCTCTCTTTTTTTTTCTTCTTTTTAACTGAGTTCTAAAAGTTTTCCATACATAAAAGATAGCAAATCTTTGTGACATGTGTATTTTGAGTAGTTTTACCTAATTAGTCCTCTGTCATTTCATGTTATCTGTAATATTTCACTTTTTACCCAGAAAAGTAATGATCAGTTTTGCTCCCCAAACATTTTGAACGCTCTGCACTTTCCTACCTTCTTTGAAGTTAAGCACAGTCATATGACTCACTTTAACGTGAGCAATAGCCGTTATGTTACTTGTGGGCAAATAAATGCTTCAGCAGCCACTGTGCAACTTCCTCTTCTGCATTGATTGTGGCAGCATGTGATGATGGCAGAGATGGAGACAATGTCAGCCTGCGTCCCCAAGTGACAAAGATGAGTGGTACCTCCTATTTGCAAAACGTGTGAACAAAATAAACCTTTGTTGTATTGAACTCCTAAGATCTGGGGGTTGTTTATTACTGCAGCATAATCTAGCCTATCCTTACAGATGCAAGGATATTTTTGCTAGATTTATTTTAATTTTTAAAGGTAGTCACATTTAGCTATCTGTTCCTTAGAAGTACTGCCTTTGGTATTAAATGGATATTATGCTGAGAAAGTCCGGAAAGTCTGTTCTAACTCTTGGAGTGCCCAAACATGGACTGAATGGCTTTTTGAGGTAGTAAGTTTCCTGTTCGTGAATAATTTTCAACAGAGTTATGGCTGTGTGTCAGGAATGCTGTGTAGTTGTTATATGTTATATGAGTGATCAGAATAGTTGACCTTTAAATTTCCTTCCTGCTGTTTGGATATTAAGAGTAACGCAGAGTTACAACTCAAGGAACTCGCCATGTACCTTAGTATTTGCAAAGATGATGTAGAATCTGGGGAAAAGATTCTTTCGTCTTTTTCCAAATAACCATAAATCTGCAGATAAAATAATCCCCAATTTTTAGGATAGATCTAAGTTTCCCTGTGTATTAAAGCTCTGTGCTCTTCACAGTTTCTTCAGTGACTCAATTTCACCCATACGGTACAAAATAAGAAACATTGCCTTCTTATACATCTTGAGCAGATTCCTTACTGAGACCATATTTTACTGTTGTTCTTGAGTTGTATAATAAGTCAAGACAGGTATACGGGATGTAGAATCCTACTGGCTCCATGAAAGGCGATTGTTTCAAAGCACCAAAATTAAAGTGAAGAGTATTTCTCCCCTACTCTGTCCGCGGCAGCACTTCAAGATGTTGACACAGGGGGGTAGGGCAGCATCTGAACCACTAAAATGTCTCATATCAGCAGCTTCCTTTCTTCTCCATGCCACCAAATGACCCTTGAGTAAAGAGCAAACTCTCCCATTCAGATGGGCTCCTGGAAGTTATTTTCCCCATGTGATTGCCACCCCCTCCCTTTATTCCTCAGGTTCTTGAGTTTTGGTGGAAAAGATTCAGTAAGTTCAAGGCTAAACAAAGATAATTTGAAGAATTGTATAAAAACACTCTTCCAAACTAATACAAGTTCTTTAGGTTCTTTGAAGAGAAGCACCAAAGGATGAGCTATTAAGAAAATGATACCATCCACATCTTGGCTATTGTAAATAGTGCTGTAATGAACATAGGTGTGCATGTATCTTTTCAAATTAGTGTTTTCATTTTCCTCAGATAAATATTCAGAATTGGGATTGCTGGATTGTATGGTAGTTCTGTTTTTAGTTTTTTGAGGAACCTCAATGCTTTTTTCCATAGTGGCTGCAGCAATTTACATTCCCACCAACAGTGCGCGAGAGTTTCCTTTTCTCCATATTTTCACCAAACCTTGTTGCTTCTTGTCTCTTTGACAGTAATCATTCTGACAGGTGTGAGGTGATAGCTCCTTCTGCTTTTGATTTGCATTCCCCAGATGATTTGTGATATTGAGCACCTTCACATGTACCTGGTGGCTATCTGTATGTCTTTTTTGGAAAAGTGTCTATTTCAGGGCCTCTGTCCATTTTTAAATTGGGTTATTTGCTTTTTTATATTGAATTGTATGAATTCTTTATATATTTTGGATATCAATCCCTTGTCAGATATACCATTTGCAAATATTTTAACCCATTCAGTAGTCTACCTTTTCGTTTTGTTGGTAATTTCCTTCGCTGTGCAAAAGCTTTTTAGCTTGATGTAGTCCCATTTGTATATTTTTGCTTTCTTTGCTTTGCCCGAGGTGACAGAGCCAAAAATATATTGCTAAGGCTGATGTCAAAGAGGTTACTGCCTATGTTGTTTTCCAAGATTTTTGTTGTTTCAGGTCTTACATTCATGTCTTAAATCTATTTTGAGTTTAATTTTATACGTTGTGTAAGAAAGTGGTACAGTTTCATTCTTCTGCATATAGCTGTCCATTTTTCCCAAAACCATTTACTGAATTTCTCCATTGAATATTCTTTCCTCCTTTGTTGTAGATTAATTGACCATATGTTTGTGGGTTTATTTCTGGATTCTCTATAATGTTCTATTGATCTATGTTTCTGTTTTTGTGCCAGTGTCATACTGCTTTGATTACCGTAGCCTTGTAGTATAGTTTGAAGCCTGGGTACATGTCCGTGGTTGATGAATGGATGAAGATGATGTGGCATGTATATACAGTGGAATATTACCCAGCCATAGAAATAGTAAAATCTTGCCACTTACAGCAACGTGGATGGATCTGGAGGGTAGTATGTTAAGTGAAATAATTCACAGAAAAACAAATACTGTATGATTTCACTTGTGTGTGGAATCTCAAAAACAAAACAAGTGAAGAAACAAAACAGGCTCATAGATAACAGAGGACAAACTGATAGTTTGTAGAGGTGGGGAAGGTGGAGTGGAGGGATGGACAAAATAGGTGAAGCAGATTAAGAGGTATAAACTTCCAGCTATTACAGTAGATAAGTCACAGGAATGTTATGTATACATAGGGAACATGGTAATATTATAACAGCTTTGTATGGCGATGGGATGGTAACTGGGCTTATTGAGGTGATCATTTCATAATGTCTAAAAATATCGAATTGCTCTGTTTTACACCTGAAACTAATAAAAATTAAAAATAAAATAAATATAGGCATTTATAGCTATCAGTTTCCCTCCACACTTCTTTAGCTGCATCCCATTATGTTTGGGTTTGTTGAGTTTTGTCTTTATTTGTCTCCAAGTATTTTCTGATTTCCTTTGCGATGTCTTCCTTGATCCCTTTAGGAGTATATTGCTTCATATGCATATGTTTGTGAATTTCTCTTATTTCCTTTTATTATTGATTTCTAATTCTGTTCCATTTGGTCACAGAATACATGGTGTGATTAAATTATTTGAAATATATATTTTAAAACCCTAGCCTCATTAAATCATTAAATTTTAGTTAGGACAGTTTCTGTTTTTGTTAATATCACATACTTTTTAAAATGATTTTTTCCTTCATTGTAGTATCTTTTCTTATCCATCTCTCAGCTTTTTCACCTTTGGCACCCTGGTGTGGGTGGGTGTTTGTTGCACCTGGAAGATGTGTTGGAGAAAGTGGGAGAGATGTGCAATTGAGGTTACAAATATCTGAACTTGTAGCTTTTGTAAAAATACCCTCTAACTTCTACCTTTTAACAGTGATGTTGGGTGGCTAATTTTATCCACTGGTTTTAAAATCCTGGGAGGAAACATTCTGAAATAGATAACATTTTCTTCAAAATCAACCTTGACTCCCATTCTAAATGCAGTTTTTGAAATTTAGGTGTGAAGAATTTCTTAATCTTTCCTCTCTGTCTCCTATCCCATTTTTATTACAGTCTCTCAACTGGGTCTAACATGCCCTGTGAGAGCCCCTCTGTTTATCTTCTTCAGAAATTAAACATCTAGTGTTCTGTTGGTATTGAGAGATATAACTCCCCACTGATGAAGGGATCTAATGATGTAGCTGCTCTGTAAACACCCTTTAACTCCCTCCTAACCTTCAGAGGTAGTGGATACCACTATTTCTGGAGGAAGTAAATCGGGTTGGTTATTGCTTGGCTCTTTCCATTGCTGGCCTAGAATTGAGCTTTCTAGGAGTTTGTGTCTTAAGTATCTACCTCTTTACTATAGTTTTTGCAGTGTTTTATGGGGAAGAAAAGTGACATATGTGGATTTAAATAGCCTCCTTCTCGTGGAAGTTCTGTAGAATCTATTTTAACTACAGTGAGACGTGGTTATATAACCTTTAGCTTTGAGACTGTGATGTGTGTTTTCCTATTTATCGTAGGGAATATGTTAACTTGTCATATATGTGTTACGGGAAATCAAATCTGAGTTTACATCAAACTTGTAATGTTGAATCAAGTGATTATAAGTTCACTTCTTATTAACTCAAGAAGTATAAAAACAATCAGATGCTCCTGAACTAAGGAAACAGCACCTGTTCTCCCCTTTCTTCAAGCACAGGGAAAGTCGTTCTAAGTGTTGATTTTAGCAGTAACATTTAAAAACACTATGAAGAATCTTGACTTTATTCTCAGTGTAGTGATATTTAAACTAACTTCTAATGCTGATTGACTAAGGTTTGCTCTTCTTTAGAAATGAAAGGGAGAATATCTATTTTTTGTCCTTGATAAGTTTGTACTTTGATTCGAAAGATAAAAAATAATTATGGAATAGGTATGCAATTAGAAGTAAGTTGGATAGTGCAGAAAATAAAATAGTAGCTTTTCATTTATCTGTAATATCCTTAGAACTACGACTGTGTATACTTTGACTCTTATTTTTATGTCCATATTTTTACAGCTTTATTGCTAAAGTTTAGATATATAAACTGTGTTTTTAAATTATTTTCTTCAGATTGTAAGTCTCTCAAGAAAGGGAAATTATCTTTTGTGTTTTTAATCCTATGACTATCCTAGCACAGTGCTTAAGACTGGTACCAATTTCTGGACATTGAAGGAAGTTATGGCTAAATTTTTATTACCTGGAAACTACCAGGTAAAATGTTTAATTATCTAAAGAGATAAACCAAATTTAAGAGAAATAGACAAAAATCAACAAACAACTTTTATTTAAATATTTCATTTAAAAAACAAAATCACCTGCTTTCATCTGGTTTCCTAGGAGTTAGTTCAAGGCTCAAAAATCGCTTTCACATCTACACCCATTGTCCCAATCTGTAAGGAATTCATTCTCAAGATGGAAGCCTTGAGATGCAGTCCCACACAGGAAATAACGTTTTTGTTTTGCTTGTGGGCTCTACTAAAAAATGGCAAATTGTTTTTGAAAGATTATCTTAAAGTAAATCATCTTTATTTACTGAGCTCTTACTCTTTGCAAGGCGTTGTGGTGGGTTCTTAGAGAATACAAAAATAAGACATAGTCCCTATTATTAAGGACTAGAATTAAATTTAAAAACAAAATAGCCACAAATAAAGATTTAACGAACAATTGAAGTGCCACATGAGGATGTTATGTGAGTTCAGGTAAAGAGAGAGATCGTCGGTATTATTGCTACTGATGAAGTTAAACATTTATTTAGCATATGTTAGGTTCAGGACACTAATCTGAACACTTTACATGTATTAACCTCTCTTAATTTTCATAACAAATCCATGTTGTAGATACCTATTATGTCCACTTAAAAGATTAGGAAACTGATACACAGATAGGTTAAGTAACTTCCATAAGGTCTTGCAACTGGCAACAAAATAAAACCCAGGGTAGCAACATTACAGAACATAATGAGGAGCTGTAATGTCAATTGGAACATTACAGGTGTTAATCACGAGAAAGAAAAAGAAAATTAGGAAGAGAAATTCAAGTTCATGTAAGTCAAAATTTGAAAGTAAGATAAACAAAACTGGTTCAGTCTTGTGGGAGCTGAGGTATTATCTAAGTGTAAAATGAACGTATAATTTATTTTCCAAATTTGGCCACTTTCGAGAGTGGCAGGGCTACTGACTGCACGTGAATGCTCCATGCAAACTGAGACCCATGGTCATCCTGGTTGTACCCCTTGCCCTCAGATCCTTAACTCCTTTCCAGCTGTGGTAATTGTGTGAGCAGGGCTGGCTAACCCCTATCAGGCTGTGTCAAGTGTAGAGGAGAAAAAATAGGCTTTAGCTCAGTGTCTGCGTCTGCACTTCAGTGCAATTATCTTTGACAATCTGACCTCCTGAACTTTGGACTTTGCCTTTTTAGAGCCGTTTTGCTTCCTTCACTCTTTGTATTAGTGAAATTCTATGGACACAAACTCTGACCTGCTTCAACTTATACAGTACACTTGATCACTTGCAGTATGATCAACAACTGCAAAATCTGACCTATGCACTGTTTGACTTACGGAGCTAGTCAGACTCTTCCTGCAGAGCCAAAATTCTGTCTTTTGTATAGCCCTTGCTACTCTTAGCTAGATCTGCCTCTTTACCACCTATCAAAGCGATGATTTTTAAAATACAGTTTAGTTATGAAACAAAAGTTGGAAAGGGCCCTACAGGGAGTGAGGACATTTTCCTGGAGATGGGGAATGGGGATTGGAGAGTAGGTTATTAATGGATTTTGAGCAGAAAAATGACAAGATGAAAGTAAAACAATCTGCTGAGATATGTCAGGTGGATCACAGTGGGAGACTGAGGACAGCAAACCGGTCAGGTGGACACATGAGTGTCCATAAAGTATTGGTAATAGATGTTAATTATAAGGGGGCAGCAATGGGCACCCAAGAAAAACAGGTGGAAAAAATACTGCAAAAGGAGAATCTTCAGAAGACAACGTTCCAAAGCCTGGAATGTAGCCTAGAGTTCTTTGGGTTCAGTGAATCAGTGAATACTCTCGATTCATTTTGTGTTAGATTGGGTGAGGGAGAAAGTGCTAGTGTTTTTTCTTTATCCTCCCACAGACTACATCATATTAGAATGTATCTTCTATTTTTTTTTTTTTTATGTCTGTCAACCACATTTTATGCAGAATCATCTCCTCCAGAGCTAATGGGGCATTCAGCTTTTCATCTTCAAGATGTAGCTCACTGGCTGGCACAGGAAGGGGCTTTAAGTAGTGGTTTTGTCATCTTGGCTAAGGGGGAACTGAATTTCCGTGAATTTTCTTCTTCATATGGTTCCAGGTTAGGAACGGGAGAAATTGACATGAGTTTTGGGAGGCAGAAGTGAAGCAGCAGCTATGTCTGCTCTGAAGGTCAGTGGTGCATGAGCTGGGGTAGCTCACACGTGTTATTGTTCCTCTGCTAATTAACCTTGTTCATCCGACAGCATGTGAAAATCAGGTGCCTGTAGAAGCAAGCCTTTGAGTGACCAGGAATCTGGCATGGAATAACTTTAGTGAAAGTAAGGACTATAATGGGGTTAGCTGGTTGCTTTTAAGTGTGGTAGAGAACGTAGGGGAAGAAAATTAGGAGCTCAGGGCTTTTAGATTTCCGTTTCAATGTCTGGGAAGAAACCAGGGAGCTCTAAGACCACCCTGAAGGAAACCCTTATGTCCTGTAGCCTCATGGCTGAGATTTCTGAGTGTTAAATCCAAGGTCTAAACCTGCGTGGGGCTGAATTACAGCACAGTTGAATTACCAGCATCACAGAGTCTCTTATGTTAAAGTTAAGGCATTTGTTTGGAAGGAATGGTATCCTGGAAACTGGATTCATATGTGCAGATTCCAATAAATCTGGGGATATTGGACCCCTAAATTTTACTGAGCCTCTTTTACCAGCAGAAGCAGGCTTTCTGTCTTCTCTTCCTGGCAGAGGAGGTTAGCGTCCCCTCGGCTGTAGAACCTGAAATGGGCCTCGAAGATAATGTTCCTTGCCAGGGACGACTGTTCCCTCTCAATCCCAATACATAAACCTTCCATTGCTTCTAGACCTATAACCAAATGCAAGTCCAGACAGTGCTGGGAGGATAAGGCACACAGTGTGACCTATGAGAATGGGCAATATAAAGAAGAATTGCAAGGTTTTGCTGCTTTATACTGAAAGTAACCTGGGGGAAAATTAGGAATGGATCCTAAGTGTATTGGGGGAGAGTGGAAGGAATAAACTGTTGGGTTTGGATGGCTTACTAAACGGTAATTCGGGATTCAGTATGTTACTTTGAGCCACTGGGAGTCTCTTTAAAAGTCAGCTTGGTTGTTTGAAAGCTGTACCCCCAAATCTCCTATGAAGTTGAAATGCCAAACTGAAAATGAAATCAAGCAGAAATGCCGAAACTTCCTGGTATATTGTAGAGGATGACATCCAAAAGCTTAGGGAGAGCTGAATGCTGGAGTACATTTCTCCAGTAAGATCTGCTTATTCACCCCCCAGCCATGTTCCCCGAGAGGGTCCAGAAGACAATTCCTTCACCAAGGCTGCGGATAAAAACAGTTGTGAGGAGAGGTATTTTTAAAGAGTTCTTTGGTGGAGAGTCTCTGAATTCCTGCCAGTAATAGGAACGAGCTTGGAAGAGGATCTTGAACTTAACACGAGAATGCACGTCAGCACGTTGATTTCAGCCTGAGCAGAGAAGCCACCCATCTTGTGCCAGACTTCTGACCTACAGAACTGCAAGCTAATAAATGAGTGGTGTTTTAAGCCAATAAATTTGTGGTCATTTGTTATGCACCAGTGGAAAACTAATACAGGTAGCAAAGGGCAAGTGGAGGCCATTAAAATTCCCTCTCCCTACCAAAATAGTTTAATAATAATAACAATACCAGATTCCTAAGGGAATTGCAGAATATTGTCACCCACAAGGGCTTAAGAGATGCAGGAGTGGTGATTCCTAATACAACTTTTTGTTTTTAAGTTGAAGTATAGTTGATTTACCATGTTGCTTTAGTTTGAGGTGTACAGCACAGTGATTCAGTTATACATATCTATATATTCTTTTTCAGATTCTTTTCCCTTATAGGTTATTACAAAATGTTGAGTATAGTTCCCTGTGCTATACAGCAGGTCCTTGTTATAACACAACTCTGTTCAATTCACCTTTCTGGCCTGTGATGAATACAGATGGATCTTGAAGAGTGACAGACTATTGTAAACTTAATTAGATGATGAGCCCAATTGCACCTGTTGGTCCAGATGTGGTTTCATTGCTAGGCGAATGGATACATCCCATGTCATCTGGTATGCAGCTCTTCATCTGGCAAATGCTGTTTTACCCATACCCAATAGTAAAGACCATTAGGAGTAGTCTTCTTTCAGCTGGAAGGGTCAGCAATACACCTTTACCGTTTTAACTCAGGGCTCTATCAACTCTCAAATCCTGTCATAATCTAGGCGACCAGGACTTGCCTCAGTTCCAGTCCACCAGGCATCACACTCTTCCTTTACATTGATTATATTGTGATACGTGGATCTGATGAGCAGGAAGAAACAACATCTCTAGTTATTTGATTTAGACATTTAGGAGGTGGAAAATAACTCCCCACCACCACCAAATTCATTGTCACCTAATATTAGTTTCTTATTGCCATTGTAATACATTACCACGAACTTAGGGGGCTAAAACCAAAGCAGGTTTATTATCTCACTGTGCTGGAAGTCAATGCACCTTGATTACAGATGCTGTGAGAACTGTGTCCCTTTTGAATACTCTAGTGGAGCATCTGTTTCTTTGCCTTTTCCAGCTTCAGAAGATTGCGTGTAGTTACTGTCCCCTTTCTCCAGCGTCAACACCCACAGCACAGCATCTTTAAAGCTCTCTGCTTCCATCTCTCTCTGACCTTTGCTTTCATTGCCACATCATCTCTGACTTGAACCCTCTGTCTCCCTCTTATAAGAACCCTTGTGATTATATTGGGTCCATGAGGATAATGCTGTGTAATTATCTCAAGGTCCTTACTTTAATCACACTTGCAGTCCTTTTTGACATGTGAACATATTCACAGGTTTGGAGCATTAGGATGTGGACATCTTGGGGAAGATGTTATTTTGCCTACCACATACCTCAATGAAGTTTCTTGGATCTGAGGCTGTCGGGATGTGCTTTTCAAAGTGAAGGGCAAGTTGCTGTATCTGGTGCTTCCTACCACTAAGAAATGTCCGTAGCAGTTGATGGGCCTCTTTGTATTCTGGAGGAAACATATGTCTCATTGCAGTATGCTACTATAACCATGTACAGAGTAAGCTGAAAAGCTACCAGTTTTCACTTGGGTTCAGACAAGAAAGAGAAAGAAAACTCTGTAATAGGTCCAGCAGGCAATGTGAGCTGTCCTTGCTCCTGGATATATAATCCTTGAAGTGTCACATAGGGATGCCTTTGGAAGGCTTTCACAGGCAAATCACATTTCAGACCCTCAAGATTTTGGAACATCATTATGCTTATCTCTGCAGATAAAGATAATCATTTTGAGAGACTACTTCTGGCTTGCTTTTGGGCCCTGGGAAAGACTGAACACTTGGTCATGGACCACCGAATTTCCATGTGACCTAAGATGCCCATTATTAAATGGATACTGTCTGATCACCATGTATAATCTGGGCATACAGATCAGCACTTTATCGTAAAATGGAAGATATATTTATATATATGTATATGTATATATAATTGGGCTTAAGCAGATCCTGAAGGCACATATACGCTGCATGAGTCAAGTAGTCTAGATGTCCATGTCTCATACTTTTGCTCTATTCCCCCCTCCCTCCCCCACTTATTGTCTCCAGGGGATTTTCCTGTGATCAATTGACTCAAGAAGAAAAAAGGACAGGGGTGAAACAAAACTGTTTCATTGGACATAACTTCAAGCAGTGCCACCCGGCTTTTGCCTGGAAGGAGACATGGCCTGAGGGATGGACCTACAGTGATTCCTGTGAAGTATCAAGTGATTTGGTCAGGTAGTCAGAGATTTAGAAGAAACACAGTTGGAAGTTGGTAACAAGGAAGACTGGATAAACTTCATGCTGATACATTTTCCAAATTTACAGCATTTGTGAAGATATTTGTGTGTTATGTAAATGCTCATGAAAGAGCAACTTCAGCAGAGGAGGATGTGATTAAGTGGAGAAGATAACCTCTGCTATGGACATCAGTCAGTCAGTCTCCCCAGTTACCTCTGCTCTTACCTAATGGATTCATGAATGAAGTGGCCAGGATAGAAGGTTATACATGAACTCAGCAATGTGGACTTTCATTCATCAGAGGGGATCTGACTGTTGCCTTTCTGAGTGTTCAACCTGCCAACAGCAGAGACTGGCACTGAGCCCATGATAGGATACCATTTTCTCGTATCCTCTTATACAAGTCAATGAAAAATTACTACAACCCGATATAGGCAAGACTGCTAATGGCCCAAACCCTTCAGGAACAAAGGTTTGGGTCAGCCTACCAAGCACAGAACCACAAGGGGCTGAGGTGGATGCTGAGGACAAAGGAAATATGGAATGAGTAGTCAAGAAGGTGATTCTAAAAGCCGTATTTAACCGTGCGACAGGTTACGGAAATGAATATATCTTTCTTGTTCTTATATGAATATATTTTCTATATTAACCAACTCAATTCTTTTTTCCTCCTCTCTCATATCTCTACCACCTAACATAACACATGTTAGTAGTATCAACTTTATATCTCACTATTTAGTTACAACATATCAAAGGTGAGTAGGGGGTGTATCACACCCAGAGGAAGAATGAGCATTCTCAAAGATGAATAAAGGGCCTTGTATCCTCTTTGGGGGAAAGTAATAGCATGTTTTTAGTTTTATGAGGGATAGTTGGAAAAAGTTAGGGAAAGCATGATTTTTTTCTTTTGTTTATTTGGAAGTTAAGTATGATTAAAAGAGGAATGTGTAGGGGCTTCCCTGGTGGCGCAGTGGTTGCGCGTCCGCCTGCCGATGCAGGGGAACCGGGTTCGCGCCCCGGTCTGGGAGGATCCCACGTGCCGCGGAGCGGCTGGGCCCGTGAGCCATGGCCGCTGAGCCTGAGCGTCCGGAGCCTGTGCTCCGCAACGGGAGAGGCCGCAGCAGAGGGAGGCCCGCATACCACAAAAAAAAAAAAAAAAAAAAAAAAAAAAAAAGAGGAATGTGTGGATGCCTAGTTGATACGGGGTAAATTCTAGCAGGTATGTACTCTGTGAAATTAGTTAAGCTGAAGTGACCTTTTCCACAATTCCCTTCCCTGTCCTCTCCTAGATTAAGGTTGGTCACAAGAAAAATTTTTTCACTCTTTAGGAAGTAGAAATAAAGCAGCAGCCATTTTTTATGCTCTGAAGGTTGGTGTAAGACACCAGGAGCTATGGAAGCTCATGCACTTGTTACTGATCTGCTGGCCCACCTCTTGTTAGTGTGGGGCATCGCCCAAGCCTGCACCTTGTCTGTTTGCTGCATATGTCTCTCTAGCTTCTCAGCGTCCTGGTCCATGTGTGAGGATCTGTCATGAAGGGCATCAGGCTCTCCTGAAGATCGTCCGCATCACTGACGTGGGAGGCTCTGAAATATGGATGCAAATACCAGGTGGTCCTCATGGGATCTGGTTTGTCATTGTGAGCTGGTTAGCCTGATGTGACTTCAACCCCAAAGCAGGTTCAGAGGTGACAGCCTTGTATAGACATCTCCACCCGTTTCCATAATAGCATAACATATAGTTTTTTTTTGTTTGTTTGTTTGTTTTTTGTGGTACGCGGGCCTCTCACTGTTGTGGCCTCTCCCTTTGCGGAGCACAGGCGCAGGCTCAGCGGCCATGGCTCACGGGCCCAGCCGCTCTGCGGCATATGGGATCTTCCCAGACCGGGGCGCGAACCCGGTTCCCCTGCATCGGCAGGCGGACGCGCAACCACTGCGCCACCAGGGAAGCCCATAACATATAGTTTTTTATAAGTCCCTTATTTTATATCACTCATAGTTTGAGTGTCTGATCAACTTCTGACTGCTGCACTTTGAATGAATTAATAAAGAACTCTCAGCCTAACTTTGGAGATAACACCTGTTGTATTCTATTCAAAAGATGAAAGCTTACGAAATGTGCTGGGGAGGAAGAGAATAATGTTGACACTCAGGGACACAGTGGTTACCCAGGTGAAGGAGGTCAAATAGAGCATACATACATGTGCACAAGGAATTGAACTTGAAGAACGTCGAGATTCTCATGGCCAGTTCCAGGTTTGGATAAGGAATATCTTATTTCAGGTTGGATCATAAGGACTCAGGAACTAATATGAAGAGGATACCACTGGCCAGGTGGTAGGGCAATTTGAGAAACAATGACGATAAACTCAAAGGATTAAAACATTTCAAGTATTTTAAAGTCTACAAATTACATCAATAAAAAATACTGTTCACTCTTGGACATGCTTGGAAGCTAACTCATTACTTCAAAAGCTGGTAAATAAAAGAAATCAAGCATTTTATCCTGGCTTTCCTATATAAACTGTACCAGTGGGTAACTAAATAATGAGTTGGGGAATAGTACTTTTTTTGTGACAGTTTTTCAGCTAATAAGGAGAAATGATAGATTTAGAATATTACTAATGCATCCTCACAAGAGGATGCATCCGGATGAAATACGCATCACCATCTATGAATATTGTAGCTAAAGGTAGTACTTAATACCAGTGATGCCAATTATCAATTTGTGGTAAATAATGAATTTACTAAAAACTATAAAAGTTATTTTAATAAAATTTATAAAACTAAATTTATAAAAATATAAATGGCAAATTAAAAACTAACAATGAAAAACAGAGAAACATATAAAACTATACAGGGAGATGAGCTCAATAAAAAATCTGGGAATCTGTGGAACAAATGACCCAGTTTCTACAACAAATAAAAGGAAACAGAGATGGAGGGGAAACCTATAGATTAAAAGAGACAATGTAAAAAGTTGCTGAAGTCATCAACGTACATTTGCAGTGAGTAAATGGTATGGTAAATTAAATCTCTATACAGTTGGTTTAAAATATGAAGAGATTGAGGGCTTCCCTGGTGGCGCAGTGCTTGGGAGTCCGCCTGCCGATGCAGCGGGGGCGGGTGCGTGCCCCGGTCCGGGAAGATCCCACGTGCCGCGGAGCGGCTGGGCCCGTGGGCCGTGGCCGCTGGGCCTGCGCGTCCGGAGCCTGTGCTCCGCAACGGGAGAGGCCACGGCAGTGAGAGGCCCGCGTACAGAAAAAAAAAAAAAAAAAAAAAAAAAAAAATGAAGAGATTGAAAAATCATATTAGTCAGTGACTAGATCATTTTTGGATCCTGTTTCAATCAAACATTAAGCAAGAATTGATATTTAACACACGATTAGAAATTTAAATATTTTACAAGATATTTGATATTAACACATTTTTAATTTTATTCTGTGTGATAATGATATTGTGGTCATGTTAAAAAAAAGGAAAAAAGGAATCCTTATCTTTCAGAAATGTATACTGAAAAATGAAATGATTAAAAGTTTGATTTCTAAAATTTAAAATGTATGTGCTGTCAGTGTCTTGTGCAGTTCCAGAATGTCATGGAGAGGGAGTACAAAGTAGCATTGATTTTTAAGAGTTTTCAGTAGGAAGCTTCCTTTTCTGAGGTTTAAAGACTTCACAGGCTCCTCACAGGCAATTTCACTATTACACCGGTAAGCAAGATTCACTCCTTGCTGTGCTGGCTTAATTGTGATGTGTCCTGTGACCTCTGCCTCAAGGCACTGTTCCCACTTGTTAATGCAAAGATCCACGGCTAGTTCAGAAAAGTATCTTAAAAATAACACACACATATCACCTCAAATAGAGGCCTAGATCAAATACACAGTAAAGAAAATAAACATATCATTTATTTACAGTCACCTTATTTCTTCTTTGAAGCATTTTCCTAATTTGGGTAATAGCTAGGCTGTTCAGTCATTTCCATTTCACAAGTGTTTTTTTCTTTTTCTTTCTTTCTTTTTTGAAATTTGTCTTAAATGGAATGCAAATTTTGTTAAGGGACATTTATTCCCTAGAAACTGGGAAAATATATTTTAATGTACTTGGTTGATGTGTGATTGGAACTGCATAACTGTGACCGAATTTATATCAAAGAAGTAGGTAATTTTATGATCATTAATAACAGTTGTAACCATGCGGGCCAAGATAATGATATGAGTAACTGAATCTCATGCTTCAGAGCACAAGGTGATTGCCATGAAGAAATTGGAGAAGATGTCTTATCCCACGTAGAGCGCTATACATTTGAATACTTAGGTAAAAAGAGATGAAGAATGAGCATCTTCTCCTAAGGCATGAGGGATTTTGTGCTGAGGAACATCTCGTTGGATGAAACAATGGCATTAGTTCTGCACTAAAATGCATTATAAGTTTCTTTCAAGTCACATGGTATGTGGAACGACGGGGAGGGTCATGTCAAACCTATGGTTATGCAAGTTATAGCCCATGTCTGGCACATTGAACAGGCAAAGAAAACAGTGGCCTGAGAGATATATAGAAATAAGGAAAGAAAGAAAGGAGAAGAGGAGGAAAGAAGGAAGAGTAGAAAAGAGATGGAGACAGCTATAAAGTTATAGCACCGAAGAAAACTGAGAGAGAGACTTTGAGCCCAGAACTGCTGACACTGCCACATAGAAGCGAGACCAAGACAGCTGGTCATTTGAAATAGGACCACTAATTAGTAGGCAGAAATGTAGTGCTTTTCTCTGACTGATGGCAGCTCCTACAGAACAACATCTTGCCTTTGATTCCTCCCAGCAAGGAATGGCAACAATACCTGCACTACCAGAGCAGCTGTTCTCTAGAAAATATGGCCATCCTCGCTTCTCAGAAAGCTCAACAGACAAAATGTTTACACACATTCCATTCACTCAACAAACACTTTTGGAGCATGCTCCGTGCCTTTATGTTCCAGCAGGGAGAATATGGAAGGATCGCTCCCAGTTTCCCTTCACGCCTTAATTCCTTTCTTCCTGTAGGAAGTCAGTAGGCTTTCCAGTAGGAAGCCAACTTCGGTCACAAATACAAAGCCACCTTGTTGAATCAGCTTTGTCAATAATATGGATGGCATTGTGATCTGCATCTGCCCATCTCCTGTGTCTTATTTCTCCATTGATTCCAAACTTGGGAGGACAAAAGGGTACACTAAATCCCCAAATCTGAGGGCTGGAAGGAGTAACAATAATCAGTATAGTGTCCACCTCACAACACTGCCCACCTCACAGTTCAGTTTTATAAATCATCCTCTTTTTCTATAGTTCAGGCACCATGTGCCCAGGAAGTGTTTCCTGGACCTCATCCTTCAGCAGGTTGGGTTTAGGGGCTAAAACGTAGATTGAGTCAAAAGGTTGAATTGGATCTGAGATGCTCTTTGGTTCTGGTGCTTTGTTCTATTTCAGCACTAAGTGCATTGTGTTAAAACCAACTGTTTACTTTTCTGATTTTCACTGCTGCTATTGGGCCACTTTCAAACAGAGATAAGTTTTTGTATTCTCAGCTCCTGACACACCTTTGAGGTGCTTGGCCTTTGGAGAGTGTTTTCTCAATGGAAATCAATTGCCCTCTGAAACTTATCTAAAATCAGTTTAGTGATTATATTTGACATGATAGTTGTCTGGATTTCATACGGCAGCTGTTCCATGCTGCTCACCAGCAAGGGCTAGTAAACATGGTGGTGTCTTCACCATACCAGAAAATTGTAGGAGAGCCTCTCTCTTGTCTTTCTTTTGTTTGGGAGAAAAGGTTGAAGTGCCGCTTCATGGCCCCAGACAGCTCTGTGAGAATCATGAGGTGTTTTTCTTGACCTTGGTCTCTAGAGCTAATCACTGGCCCAGCAGAGTTCAGCTACAGCTTCCCTGTTTGTCCTGGCTCCTCTATGGTCACCTCCTAGTCTAAGCACTGGATTATCACAGTATCTTCTTAACTGTACGCCCCATCCTTGCTTTCTTTCTTCTCCAAGTGGGGAGTGGTAGGAGGAGGGCTGGATGATGAAGGGCATGCCTAACTGTCGGATACTGGTCAAATCCATTAACTCTTGAGGGTTGGCTCCTTCTTGAAGGAAGTGGGATGAATTCTTGGCTTCTTTATCTCTGAAATGATGAAGTTGGAACTAGAGATGTTTTAGGATTCCTATAAGGTTTAAAAAAATAAATTGAGTGTAGTATTTCTAAGATGGCTTTCTCAATTTATTCAGCTCACATATGCCTCCCTTCTTTAAAGTCCTAAAGTGGTTCATATTCTGTACCACACAGTTTCTCAGTTGATTGTGTATATCGTTTGGTAGTGTTCACTAATTGTTTCTTATATAGAACTCTTATTTCTGTAAATAGATTGTATAATCCTTGGGTTTAGGGAACACGTCTTCTGCTTCTTCATATTCCCCACACATCAGCTCTTTCCGAATCTCTGCTCCAAGGTAACTCCCTAGCTTCTTTGTCCTCTCCTTCAGATCTAATGGAGAAATGTTCAGCTTACAGTGTTTCATAGCTTACCATGGTTTTTTTTAATGCAGTAGCACATTTGGTTCATATCTAAATCCTAGCAATTAAATATTACTATTATTCCGATTTTTGTAGATGAGGACACTGAGTCTCAAAAGTTGAGATTTTTTTCCCCAGTGTCTGCTCACCTAGTTAAGTGGTAGAACCGGAAGTGGAATTAGAGCCTTTCCCTTAAAAGTTGTGTTTTAGCCATTCATCTTGCCTTATGGTGAAAGCAGATAAAAACAAAGACAAGGGCTTCCCTGGTGGCGCAGTGGTTGAGAGTCTGCCTGCGGATGCAGGGTACACGGGTTCGTGCCCCGGTCCGGGAGGATCCCATATGCCGCGGAGCGGCTGGGCCCGTGAGCCATGGCCGCTGAGCCTGCACG
>NC_041232.1:65888314-65893417 GCF_002837175.3 Physeter macrocephalus
AAAAAAAAAAAAAAAAAAAAAAAAAAACCAAGACAAGAAAAAGAAAGAAAAATAAGGTAGAGGGCATCCAGGAGTTTTCCCTGTATATTACGTTGTTGTCACTGAATGGAAGCAGTGCTGTAAAATTCTTGCAGACAAGGGTTTTTATTGAACTCTTAAAGAATGCAAAAAGAATGTATGAGATGCGGAAGAGTATGCAAAGAAGTTCAGACAGCATTCCTGCCTTTGAGGTGACGCCTCTAGACCAGGCCAATAGCATTTCAGTCTTTAACCAGTACGCATGTGAGTGATAATGTGTCCTTTATCTCGTGACCTCAGCCATCAAGAGCACAGATGAGCACCACACAAGAAGCAGAAGGGCTTCTGAGAGACAAGACTAACTTTTAAAAATCACACGCCCTGAAAATTATGTACTTTTTTCATAGTGTTTTCAAAGTCCTTAGAGCCTATCTACTTGCACGTAGCTTTACTAACTTGATCATGATCTTAATTACCTGGGATTTCCCATCTCACAGCAAATAGAAATAAACAGGATAGTGAAACTGTAGGAAGCACTGGTAGAAACAGGCAAGACAGTCAGTGGTGAGAATTGATTGCATGACAGTAAAAGATGGGAGAAAAAAGCAATACAAAGATGATAATTCAAAACTCCAGTAATTCAGGGTCATTCACAAAAGGCCATCAATGTTAGAATCCTTATAAAAGCTAAAGTTGTTCATCGACTCATTCGTCCTTCCATTTATTCACTAATTTAGCAAGTATTTATGTGCCAGGCACTGTTGCAGGTCTACTCGTATGAAGATGGGTAACCCATGGTCTCTGCTTCTTCAGTGCTCAGAGTCTATTTGGGGCAAGAAGTAAGTAAACCAAGAATTACAATAAAGTTAGGGAAAATGGTGAGTAAAAGAAGAATGTAGTGTGATAAACGCCTTGGGTGCCTTGGGAGCACAGAGAAACTATATGTCACCCAGCTGGTGAAAAAGGAGGAAGGAACGTGGGTGAGGAAACTGGTAGGAGAGAGTGTTGTCAGGCAAGGAAATGAATCATGCATTACATCAGAATCAAGATGGCAAAGAGGATACTCACATCAAGCCATAGTAGCCACAGCTTCTGATTGGTGTGAATAGCTAAATAGGAACAAGAGTGGAGAGTGACATAGGAGATACAACTCTTCTCAGTGTGTATCTGAATAATGTTTTCTGGAATTTGTCTTTGTGGAGTCTTTCAGCCACTAGGAAATAACCTCAAGGAAGTTAATAAAGATTTGTTCCTTCTTTAAAGGCTCTTTCGGAGCAGAATTGGCCGCCTGGGTAGAATGATTGGAAAATGTCTCTAACAGTAGTTCTGCCTCCATGTCTGAAATCCCAATGGTAATGATTCCATAAAATATTGAAATCCTTTGTTCAGATTCATTGTTTTCTAGTAGGTTTAACATATTAATCTAGGAGTGGTAGTTAATGCAACCACTAATTTAATTTATCAGATAGGGTGTGTGTGTTTGTGTGTGTGTGTGTGTGTGTGTGTGTGTGTGTGTGTGTGTGTGTAGGGAAGAATTAGGAAGAAAAAGTAATGATCATCAGCGATAGATTCTGGTAGGGCTTCTGAGCCCTACCATATGAGGACTTGAGGGTGGCTGGTAGTGAGGACTATAATAAAAAAGAGAGACCCAGAAAGGAGAGCAAAGATGAAGTGTCTGTATGAGCCAGGACACCACGCATACATTAGGTGTATGCTTGTCCTTTCCAGGCAAGAATCCAGGTTAACTCAGTGCCCTGGAACTGAGACCTCAGTCCACACGCTCTTCGTCTTTCATTGTCATCAACGAGAAGGAAGAGAGAGCAACAGAAACTCACGTCTGCAACCCTCACCAACACGTACATTATCTCATGTATATCAGTTAGCCCAAGAAACCCACGCCTTCTGGCCATTCCTTGTCTCCAAACTCTAATTCCGGTAAGGATCTGCATGTGGCCTATTCTCTCTCTTTATTCCATTCTTCCCCAGCTCTTAAACCCCTCCCACGGTGCCTTCAGCAATTCAGGTTGCAGGACTGGCCAAAATTCCCTGTCTCCTCAACCCCTTCTCTCAACTTCCTTTCACCTTATTTTTCCAATGAAGGGTTTCTCAACCTCAACGCTATTGACATTTGGCCCAGGTAAGTCTTTGCTGTGGGGGTCTGTCCTGTGTGTTGTGGAATATTTCATAGCATACCTGGCTTTTATCCACTAGATGCAGGTAGATCAAACTCCCAACTTCCAGACCTTGCCAAATATCCCAGGGGACAGAGAAGCTGGGTGATATAAAATTGTCCCCCATTGAGAACCACTTCCTAAGGGAACTGGCTCCCTCCCAAAGATGCTGCTTCCCTTGAAACTCTCTCAAGGTGTAGCTGTTGCCTCCCCACCCTGTCACCTCCCTTAGCTCTACAATAATTGGGACTGAGATGGAGTCTTTGCGACTTATTGTCACATCAGTCTGTTCTCCTTCCTTTGCCCCCCACCTCCCAAACATTTTAGCTGGGAATATCATGTCGTCAGATTACATCACCCTCTATTCTTCATTGTGGTTTCATCTACTGATATGATATCACTTTCCCCTCATTTTGATTACTTTAGCTGCTGGCTCACGGTATTATTTGCAGTTTCAGAACACATAAACATGATTCTTCCAATATCCTGGCCCTTAGTATCTTGGATTCTTTTCCAACAGTGGTTTTGTCCTTCACCCTAACTCATCTTCTCTCTCCATGGACACATCCTAGATGTTGCAATTACCAGTACCTGCAACTCTCCATGAACTCAATGCATTCTGTTCTCTCCAGTCACCACCTTCTACCTTTCTAATTCACTCAGTCTAATAGCCTGAGTTACTTCCGGTTTTCTGAGAAGCATAGAGCAAGATGGGATTAGAAGTGCAGGAAGCTTCTTGGGTAAAATACTAATGAAGGAAGAAAGAGGAAGTTGGAGGATGTTGGGAGAATCTTCAGATTGCAACTCAGGCCCCTGAGAAGGAGAGAGGGAACAAAGTAAGTTGGGGTAGCACAAGTGTTAGATTGCGATGCAGTTCTAAGAAAGTTTTAGCAGAACTGATTAGTCTTTGAGCCAAAGTTGCATTTTAGAAGGGTCCCCGCATCTTCCAGGATCTGGGTCTACTTCGGTAGCCCTGTTGTCCTCAGTTATTGGATGGGAGCTGATCTTGGAAAGCTTGGCATCAGTTCACTGGGCATTTACACTCCCTGTGCTTGGAGATCTGCAAGGTGCCTTCTCATCGCCATCAGAGATCCCTATTCCAACAACCCCTACTCTCCCTTTCCCTTGGGAACTCATCTACCTCTATGAGTAAAACCCTTTCCTTCCAAAAAATCAGAATCATCCTTTATGCCTCCCTTTCTCTCACTCCCTATATCCAGTCTGTCAGGAATTCCTGTTGGCTGTTTCTTCAAAACATCTGCAATCTGACCACTTCTCACCATCTTCACTGAGACCACTCAGGTTTCAACACCTCTGTATCTCATCTAGGTGACTGCTCTAGCTTCCTAAATGATCTACCTGTTTCTACACTTGAGGATAGTCTGTTCTCAACATGTGTGATCTTTCTAAAACAATTTTAAATTATATCATCCTCCATGCAAACCATTGCAGCGACTTCTTATTTCAGTTGGAAAATAAGCCAATGTCTTTACAGTGGCCAGTAAGCCCTGTCTGAACTGCCTACCTCAATCTCCAACCCCCCATGAGCTCCCTGATCTCAAATCTCCCCATTTTCCTCTGCCACAACCACCTTTGGCCCCTTTACTATTCCCTGAACTTGGCAAGAGCACTTCTTCCTTGGGCCTCTGCACTTTTCCCTCCTGTCCGGGTCCCTCGCATACTCACTTCCTTTAAGTCATTGCTTATACTGTCACCTTTCAATGTAGCCTACCAGACCACTCTTCTTTACATTGCAGTTGCCCCTCCAAAGCAAATACTCCTTCTCTTACTATACTTATTCTTTTTCCATAGCACATATCACTGTCCCAGATGTTATATAATTTATTTATTTTGTTGATCATTTATTATCTCTCTCCTCCTTGCTAAAAATGCAAACTCCAGGCTAGCGGGTACCATTGACTCTTTTATTCCCTTATGTTATCCCAAGCATCGAGAACATTTCCTGGCAAACAGGGCTCAATAGATATTTGTTGAATAAATAATGAATGAATGAGAAATTGTGTGGTGGTCTAGTCACTGTAACTTATGTGTGTTTCATAGTTTCCCTTAAGGCTTCGTGAAGGCTTCATTCATCCATATCTTTACTGAGTATCAAGTAAATATGTTGAATTGTTCCTATGGATATCAATAATTGAAAATAGAATTTTGCTAAGAATAAGCAAAATGAGCACAGTTTCCCCCTCTATCAAGAGAAATAATGTCTAGTTGTATGCCTGGAGAAGATAGATTCATGTCTGGAAGAAAATTTCTCTTCTTCTGAATTTAAACCATTATTCAGGAGCTCTGCCATTCCCTGTGTTTTATCATTCATTTATTTCCTATTTATTGAAAGTCCACCGTGGGCTCCGCACTTTTTTGAATAATCCCCAGCCTCAGGGTGATGTTAGGATCAGGACCAGGGATTGGGAGGAACAGATGCATGATTTTCTCCTGGATGTCCATTTATGCCCGTGTGATTTATTCGACAACAAACAAACAAAAACATGATAAAAGTGTACGTTCATGAGGCAAAAATACTTCTCTTCCAAAGGCAGGATTTTCTGGCGAATACAAGCCTAAAGATAAAAGGGCAGAAACCATACTTTTTGTTTAAATGCAGTTTTGAGAACTGCTCCCTTACCTTTGGCCCCTAAAGGAAATCAATGTAGTGCATCCTCTGGTGATGATTTGGGTATCCCATACCACGTCCAAAAATTGGACATACTATTTTAAAGTATGATGTTTTAAATTTGGTATCTCTAGAAGTGGTTAGAAGAGTCAAGTGTATTGCAGTAAAATAATTATTATTTATATGTTTTTTTTTTGTTTGTTTGTTTGTTTTGCGGTACGCGGGCCTCTCACTGTTGTGGCTTCTCCCGTTGCGGAGCACAGGCTCCGGACGCGCAGGCTCAGC
>NC_041232.1:65894028-65901967 GCF_002837175.3 Physeter macrocephalus
CGCGGCACGTGGGATCTTCCCAGACCGGGGCACGTACCCGTGTCCCCTGCATTGGCAGGCGGACTCTCAACCACTGCGCCACCAGGGAAGCCCTATATGTTATTTTTTAATCTTGCAAGAACTACATCTTACTCCTTACCGGCCTCTACCTCACCTTTCTATACAAACTTAATTTTGCTGTTTGAAGTGTGATTTAATTGTTGGAAGTATTTAAAGTATAAAAATACTCTCTGTAGTTTATAGAGGTAAAAGCACTGGTGTCCTCTGTTACCCCTGACTGTAACTTCCCACTAAGGCTTTGGTACACAGAAAGGTCACATAAAAGGAGGTTCCTTTGCTCCAAAGAGAATGGGCCACTGCAACTCGGACAGATCTATCAACACAGAATAACAAGCCTGATTCATCTCCTAAGAAAAAAATCCCTGCTGCTGTTGGTACTAAGCCAACTGGACATCAGATCTGCCTGGACACTTCAGTGCTGCAAAGGAGCCTTCCCTGTTTCTTGCCCAGCCCACCAGGCGCTGTTCTTAGTTTTCAGGATGAATTTTCAATTCACACGAGAACAAGGAAGCATTGGCTAAAGTGCATTCCTGTATTATGACTGATGATTTTCTGCAGATGGTCTCTGGATTGTGGGCTAAGGGGAGCCACACAAGATCTCCTGCCAGCAGTCTGCACTGTGGCTTCCCAAAACTCCTCTCTGAAAGGCTACAACACTGCTCAGTTGCAGCAACCAAGGTTGTGGTGTTTGTTGGATTTAAATGTTTGTTTCTTGTTTGGGAAAATGTTATACATTCTTCTAAAGCTATGATCCTGAAAAAGGGTAATGTGAATGTATTATATGTTAAGCGAAGGATGGTTACATTTGCAAATATGAGTGAAATGATGGGAGCTTTCCTTGTGGGTACGTGGTGGGAGGTCAAGGGGTAATTATCAATCTCTGTCTGAAGCTGCAAAGAAGTCATTTCTGGTAGCTGACGTCAGCCTACTCTTCAAGTAGTAGGGAAAGGGAGGGAAGTAGGTGGAAAATGAGTTTTTTCCACCTCATTTGTTTTACATCACAACAACCTGTTGTTGCTAATGACAACTTAGATAGGAAAGAGAAAATGGAAGTGAAAGGTGTGAACTTGGTTTTGGCATTATAGTGTTTATCCTTGTTGCGCTAGGAAACATTAGCTTCACTGAATCTTTGGTGGATGGTTAGACTAATCCTTTGTTGTCTTAGAAACAGAATGACCTAGTGAAGAGAGCAAGGGCCTTGGGCGGGGTTAGGTGACTCCAGGTCAGTCCTCGCTTTTGTCACGTATGGTTGTGACCAAGTTCTTTGAGGCTCAATTCTTAGCCGTAGCATGGATAATATAATATTTATTTCATAAGTATTTGGGAGAATTGCCTTTTCAAAAAGCATTAAAAACATGGAGAACAATGACCAGCACCGGTTAAGCTCTCCATAAAAATAGTTTGTATTTCCACATGGAAACAGTAATTTTACACAGACAGGCGTAAAAATACTCATTTCCCCACATGCTTGCCAGTACTTGATTGTATCAAATTTAAGTTTTGTTGTTTGTTAATCTTCAGGAATAAAATTATACCTTATTGCTACAGGTCATGAAACTTCAATAACTGATGTGAAAGCAAAAGAATATAAGCCCTCATTCTGTTCAAGCGTTAAGTGAAGTAAGAAAAATATGTCTCTGTTTAAGTAGGGAATCAATTTTAATTAAAAGTGAACTCTGAAGTAAGTCACTTAGACCTAAAAATACTTTTTTGGGTAAAGGCTGTATGTTGTAAATTGTTTCTCTTTGTTACTAAGAAAAGCCAAGGTTACAGAATATTTATAACTTGGAGGGCTAAACGAAGAACATGCCTGGGTAAGTAATCATATTGAGACAAAGTAAGACTGAAAATTTGGCTTTGCACAGTTACAGTTGGCATATTTCTTATGCAGAGATGTTCCCTTTCAACCAATGTAAGGAGATAAAGACTCTCTTGCTGTTCTGTTATTTCGTGACACATGTATACAGTACTGTGAAACTCTTGAGTCCTGAAACATGCTTAAAATTATGAAAAGTCATAAACCATAACTGGTATAAGAGATAATAATATTCTGTGATTGCAACTTAAATAATTCCTATCCACCTAAAATTACAAACTTCAACCACGTCTTCTTCCAAAACTATGAAACAGCAAAACAGTGCCTGGATTTTGAGATAGCTTTCTTAATAAGCTGTCTTTCTTTTATGAAAATTTAATTACAAAGAAGGACTTTCAACAGCCTCAAAATTCAACCGTAATGGAGAACTTTGCTTCAGTTTGAAACTATTGAAATTGAGCACCTTTTCCAATGTTTATTGAATAGCCTTCATGTGAAAATTTTAATTGCAGCTTAACTTTTCTATTGGAATTGCAGGAATTCTATATATATTACAGATATTAATTCTTTGTTGGTTATGTAAATTTTAAATATCTTTTTCCTGCCTGTGCCTTACTTTTACCCCTGCTTATGATAATTTTCCTTAAAAATATCCCAGAAAGATCATTTACAAAGACATTTTGCCGAATGAAACAATGTGGTCTCAAAAGGTTGTGTATGATTTCATTTATATGACATCTTGAAAAGACAAAATTACAGGGACAGTAAGCAGATCAGTGGATGCCAGGGGTTAGAGTGAGGCAATATTTGACCATAAAGGAACAAGAGAGATTTTGGGGGTAATGGAACTATTCTGGATCCGTGTTGTATACTGGTTACCTGGATATATCCATGTGGTAAACCTCTTGGAACTGTACATCCAAGGAATGAATTTTACTGTATGAAAATTTAAAAAAAAATTTAAAAAAAAATTTAAAAAAAAATTTAAAAATGCGTTTTATCCAGCATTTCCACGTGTTTGTAGTAGTGAGAAGGGACCAGAGCAGTCTGTGGCATCATGTGGCATCCAGCCATGTCTCTATTGCTCTTCTAATAAGAAAATACAATACAGTAAAAGTTACTTTGTTAAGAAAAGATCATTACAGTGATAATTGGTCACTGTAAGGTAAGAACCAAGCATCCAGGTATGGAAATGAGATCTTTTTTTTTTTTTTGAAGAATAAAATCCACTGTATTCTAAACTCCAGATAGGAATGGACTTTGTTTCGCCAACCTTATAGTGACTAGTATAGAGCCTAGCAGATAACAAGCTCTTAATAAATCCTTTTAATCACACCATTCAATAAATGATTGCATGAACACAGACCTGCTGACAGTGGGAGAAGTGGGCCACAGCCATGACACAGCACATGCAGAATTTGCCTAGATAACCTGTACCCATATAACAGAAAAAAACCCCCACAAACATCAAATCTCCTGACTTTCATTTTTCTATTCTGTACTTCATTCTCGTCTCTTAGTCAAAATCCTACTCATTGTTAAGTGTCAGATAAAATTTTATCTCTTGCAAAAAGTTTTCCATGGCCTCTCTACCTCCCTATTTTTTAAAATTACATTTACTGTCTGGCTTTTTCTGGGGGTATAGGGATGTTGTAGTATAGGTGATAAGAGTTCAGATGCTAGAACTAATTACCTGATTTTTTATTAAATTGAGATGTAATTGGCATAGAACATTACATTAGTTTCAGGTGCACAAAATAAGGATTCAATACTTGTATATATTGTGAAATGATTACCACATTAAGCCTACTTAGCATCTGTCACCTCGGATAATTACAGTTATTCTTTTCTTAAGAACTTTCAAGATCTATTCTCTGAGCAACTTTCAAATATACAATACAGTATTATTAACTACCCTCTTCATGTATATTACATCCCCATGACTTATTTATCTTGTAATGGAAGTTTGTACCTTTTGACCCCGCTTCACCCATTTTATTCACTCCTGAGCCCTACCTCTGGCAACTCCCAATCTGTTCTCTGAATCCATGAGTTTGGATTTCTTTTTTTAATTTTAAATTCCCCTTATAAGTGAGATCATACAGCATTTGTCTTTTTTCTTTCTGACTTATTTCACTTAGTGTGATGTCCTCAAGTTCCATCCATATTGTCACAAATAACAAGATTTCTTTCTTTTTTATGGGTAAATAATATTCTGTGTGTGTATGTGTGTGTATGTGTATCACATTTTCTTAATCCATTTATCCATTGATGGACACTTAGACTGCATCTGTGTCTTGGCAATTACACATAATGCTGCAATGAACATGGGAGTGCATATATCTTTTCAAGTTAGTGTTTTTGTTTCCTTTGGCTAAATACCCAGAAGTGAAATTGCTGGATCATATGATAGTTCTACTTTTAATTTTTCGAGGAAGCTCAATACTGTTTTCCATAGTGGCTTCACCAATATACATTCCCCCAACAGTGCACAAGGCCTCCCTTTTCTCCACTTCCTTACCAACACTTGTTATCTCTTATATTTCTGATAGTTGCCTTTCTAACAGATGTGAGGTGATATCTCGTGGTTTTGATTCACCTTTCCCTGATGATTAGTGATATTGAGCACCTTTTCGTGTGCCTGTTGGCCATCTGTATGTCTTCTTGAGAAAAATGTCTATTCAGATCCTTTGCCCATTATGTAACTGGCTCTTTTTTTCTGTTGTGTTGTATGAGTTCCTTCTATGTTTTAGAAATTGACCCCTTGTCAGATGTGTGAGTTGTAAGTATTTTCTCCGATTCTGTAGGTTGCCTTTTCATTTCGTTGAGGATTTCCTTTGCTTTGTAGAGCTTTTGAATTCCGCCTCAGTTTGATTTTTTTTTTTTTCTTATTTGGATGCTGATAACTTGCATTCTGATGGTGAAAGGAGCTGTATAAGACCTTGTATGATATACTCTGGAATGTAGATATGTTTTATCTTTTATTCCTCTAAATTTACTGAAAGTCCGTGAATGATAAAATCTAATTGAATATGTTGACGTGTTCTTTTCTGAACCCTTCTCAGCATCTCCATTCCGCTGATGCACCTGGAGGGCATGCTTGATGTCACACTGGAGCTGATGCTCTATGAGGGTCCTTGCGACCTCATTTCTAAGTTGGCAGGGGACTTGGTCTTGCTGAAGCTGAGGGGGTGGTGCTATGTAAGAGGACAAAGTTGAGGTGGCCTCTTGTTGGCTCGGATTCTCACAGAATGGTATCAGAAACTTCCTGGGCAGCGCTCAGGCCTCCAAAGTTCCTCATCAATGCAGCTGAGGTATCTGGCACGGACTCCTCCTGCACCACCAAAGAGTACATCCTTCCTCGTATCACCCAGACTTTGTACAGGAACCTCAGTCCATCCATAGACAACCCACTACCCTGACTCTACAGAAGAAAGTAGATTGTTTTACTCTCAATGAGAAAAGGTTAGATTGCACTAGATCCCTTGCAAAGAAAGGTAGTTAAACCATTAATGGAATTCAAGTAGTTAATAGATTTCCTTTCCTGCAAGGAAAGAAGTACAGTTTTCCCCTAAATTTTGCTTTCTCCTTCAGACAGTGCTTCTAATAAAACAGGTTTACTGTGATTAGATTGATTTAATCAGTGGATTTAAATGGTGCTTGACATTGAACCTAGTGATTATGACTTTGCTGCATTTATGTGTTTAGCACATTTACACCAGCATGCTTATTAAACACAGCAAATAATTTGTGACAAAGTCTGCTGAGTCTTTGCAGCTGAAGGAAGTCGAGAGCATTGCACTTCCTCTCTTCTGCCCTCTTGAGCATCTCATGCTTTCTAAGGCTTAGCATATGCAGGTTTACATGGGTTTATGAGCTGGAGATGAGCTTGTTTCCATTAATTTGAAACAACAGTTTCTGGTTATTTTTTCCCCATCAAAAGAATACTTAATTTGGGGACTTTTAAGACATTCTGATTGGGAGAGAAGAAGGACACACATTTATTTCCTGTTTCCTAAATGGAAATAGCTCTGAGCTCACTAAGTATCCCTTAGATAAGGAGAAAGGGCAATAGTGGGGAGGAGAAGTGGCCAGAACATAAGGTGCTTCTGTGAATCTAACCATGGTCACTCTTTAAGCTTCTCCCTTTTCATGAAGCCTTCCTGGTGACACCAGCTTTTATTAGAATTACACAGTACTAGTGATCAGTACTATGCAACTGAATACTGTCTTACGCTGTTTTAAAGGAGCTATTTAAAAATGTTTTTAAAGACTTAAACTTGTTTTCCTTGGGACTGGAGGCATGATACTCACGTCTTTTGCATCTCCCACAGCCCGTGTTCCCTGTAAATACTTAGATTGCTGTTCCCTGAAGAAAAATGCTTGTCTATCTCCCAACATTGGCATAGGTACAGATAGTACTAGATACTCAAAATGTTCATTTCTTGCCATTCAGAAAAGAAATATACGTTCACTAGCTTGGCCAGAGGTGCTGTCCTTTTGACCAAAGACATTTTCACAGTTGTTTTAAATAGAGTATAACTGTCACTTTTGACTCCATGAAATCTTGTGCTTCTGCCAACCTTATTGGCTTTGCATAGTTTTAATGGGAATATAAGCAACTGTGAAAGATCCAGTAATCTCGGCTTTTCCAAAGAATCAATATAGCTAACAGCTGCTTTCCTCAGCTGCCCAGCATCCACTTCCCCCAACACGATGAGGAGAGAAGAGAAGATATGCCGGAGAGCCTTGCTAACAAGTAAGCCTCTGCCGAGCACCTTTAACAGACCTCTCACAAACTCGACCCTTTATGTACAGCCTTCCTCTTCCTCTCGCTCTGCCTTCTTGTCCGGCACCTGGGCAGTTGTAGCTTCTGCAAGTTTGTTCTAATCAGCAGCCCACTATCAGTGCTATTTTCCCTGGAGGAGTCACTATCCTTCCTGGTTCTAGTCTCATAAGGCTGGCATAGCCCTGTAATTGGCTGGCGTTGCCCTCCTACAACAGGGTTATCTCGCTCCTTTCTGAAGAAGTGCTACTTTTAAGTTCCCTGAAGTCTTCTGTTATTAATATGAGAGGTGACAAAAGGATTTAGTCTTACTTGAGAATTCTAATGATGGCAGGTGACCTGCTTTGGGCTGTGTTATGTACTGAATATTTGCGTCTTCTCAAAATTCATGTTGAAGCCCTAATTGCTATTTGGAGAGTAGTATGGCATTTAGAAATGAGACCTTGGGCAGATAATTGGGTTTAGATGAGGTCACGGATGGGTTTGGATGAAGTGACCAGAGCTCTTTCTTTCTGCCATGTGAGGATATAGTAAGAGGGTATCCCTCGGCAAACCCTGGAGAGAGCCCTCACCTTGCAAACCAGGAAACTAGACCAGGAACTGAATGGGCCAACACCTTGATGTTGGACTTCCCAGCCTCCAGACTGCAAGAAATACATTTCTATTAAACTACTCTGTGACATTTTTATTATAGTAGCTTGAACTGACTAAGACAGGCTGTATGCCTCTCTCGGGCACAATTAGGCATAGGAGCTGATTCATTAGCTTATGGCTTGATAATCAGTGATTTCCTATCTACTGATAAAGAACCCCCGATACTTTCTGCTCATCTTTGCCTGTCTATCTGGACAATCGTCTCCTAAACTATCCTGTTTAGATGTGACACCTGGAATTGGGGCAGCTATTGTGGGACCCTGATTGGAGCCAGCCCAGTGGCAAAGCTGACATACAGAGCATGACAGTGTGAGTGATGTTCTGAAGACTGAGAGACCTTGATGATATCCTCATGCTGCAGAGTCAGCCATCCCTGGAGCTGACCATACCTTTGAACTGCTTCATATATGGGGAAAGTAATATTTGCATTATTTATGCTGTTTTGAATTGAGATTTTTCTATCACTCAAAGCTGAAAGCATCACTGATGCAGTCGGTTAGGTCGAGATTGCTTATTAGGGCTTCTGCTTTACCTACCTTCTTGTGAAAATTTGATGAAAAAACATATATATATATATATATATATACATATATATATATGTATATATATATATATATATATAT
>NC_041232.1:65902128-65947737 GCF_002837175.3 Physeter macrocephalus
CGGGGCACGAACCCGTGTCCCCTGCATCGGCAGGCGGACTCTCAACCACTGTGCCACCAGGGAAGCCCATATTTTTATAATAACTATTGATTGGGCACCTGTGTGCTAAGGAACAGTACTAGACAGTGGAGATATAATAGTAAATGAGAAATTTCCCTGCCCTCATAAAGCTTATCCCAGGGAAGAGATTATATTAAAAAAATAATTTTTCACAAAATTATTTCTTTTCAATAATAAGTGCTTTGAAGCGAAAGTGGGAGTAACACAAGAGTATAAGTGGTAGTAACTAACTGAGTGTATTTGCCTGGGAAGATTTCCCTGAAGATGTGATATTTCATCTAAGATCTGAAGAAGAGGAAAATGTTGGCTCTGTAAAGCATTAGGCTGTTCCATGCAGAGACAAAGTGGACGCATGTAGTCCCTTAAAGATTGAAGGAGGAAGAGAGTCAGCCTGGCTGGAATTAAGTGAGTATGGAGGGGTGTGCAACCCATGATGTATGCAAAGGGCATGTTGAGTAATTGGCACTTAGTGTGGGTTCAGTAATAGTAGCTAATACTAGTAATAGGATTGGAATTCTGGGTTTTGCTTTACTAAGAATTCCAGGATAAAACTGAAATTGCTTCTAAGAGGTTTAGATGATTAGTGAATGTAACATTCATTGTAGATTATGAAGAGAGCGGAGACTGTCTGGGGGAGCATTGCTACTCTTTGAAACTTATGTCACCCTAAACTAGACATGTTCAGGGCCACTGCCAGAGCCACGGTCCTATGCCAGATGGACAGCGGGTCAGACAGAGACCTGTGGACCCCCTGCTAGCTCCTTGTCCTGGGTTTCTTGCCTCGTGGTGCAGCATCGGCTCCAACCTCGCATCCCACGTCTATGGAGGGATGTGACTGCATGTCAGGACAGGGCAGACCCATTGCTTTGTAAACTTGCAGTGTAGACTGTTTATGATGATGACATTGATACTTTCCTCCCTCAAAAATAGATCCTGCTTTCTAAGAGCTTGTGAGTCCCATATGTGATATAAAAAAATTTTCTGGTGGTAAGCAGAAAGCAGCAGGAAACCCAGGAGGAGGGAGTGGGAGGGGAAGCTGTAAGGTGGAAGAGGAGGAGGGTCATGTTTATTTTGGAGATCTTTTCATATCAGAGCATTTTTTTAAAAAGTTTGAGGCCAAAATCCATCCCTCTGTTTTTAAGGTGCTGGCAGGTACCAAAAATGTAAAGTGATGGAGTGTTAATTTTTAATAAATCCTCAGGAATAAATGCAAATAGCTCATCCATGAAGGATGACTGTGTTTCCTTCACTTATGCAGAGACCTTGATAATATATTAATGAGAAGCATAATGCTTACCCTTCAAGGGTGACATGCTTCATATATATGCAAAAGCCTCATCACCCCACACTGAACTCTGGATGGTGTCCAAATGTCCTCCCTCTATCCTGGTTGTGTGCCTCTCATATCTGTTTGCTCGGTGCTTGCTCTGGTACTGCTTAGGCATTAATAATAATGTCTGGAGGTTAAAGAATCTAGCCATGTTCTGCAGATTGATCAATTAATCAATTTCCATTGATTGCTAGAATGTTCTATTAATTCCATTATGATGTCTAAAGGGGAATCCATAGCAATTAAACAAAAAGACATTTGATAGTTTTTGTGGTAATTGAATTTGTAAATTTATTAGCTTTCAGTTGTTTACTTCTAATATAAGTAATATTTCAGGTTAAAAAGGAAAACAATGCTTTTAAAAGAAAAAAATGCTTATGAGATCATTTTAATCAAGGAGCAGATATTAATTTGAAATGAACCCCCTAAAAACCCTGAGTTTGTAATTGGGTGATACCTCTGTTATCAAATATGAGGCATTCTGATCATATTTGTATTTCTCAGAAGTCTCATTCCCTGGCACAGAAGGCATATGGATCTGTCAGCTGAGGAAGAAGGCACTATGGTGTGAAGAAATCATTAAGTACCAGCTGAGATAATGCCAGCTGTAGCAGTAAAGACGAAATGTGCACGGTGGTCTCAAGACAGGGATTCACTAGGATAAAGGCAGAGAAGGTAAAAGAAGTCCTGGTGCTCTGGCAGAGGGAGGAGGAAAAGGATGCTGAAGAGGCATTAGGGAAGGGGCCTGAGCTTGAAGGCTGGGAAGAGGATCCTCTGACTCAACAGCAGGAGTGGGCTAGGCCTAGATATTGGCTGTCTTCTAATGTGGACCATGGAAGAAAGTCTTTCATCCTACTCTGATTCATGAGTGCCCGGGGCTCTTAGGAGGTCACAGGATGGTGAAGGGCCTATGGCCCAGGCTGATCAGAATCCTTTATTTGGAAGGAATAAATGCAAGACATAGAGAGTAGGGACAAGGAATGAGCATCATGTGTGTGAGACCACGACAAGAAAGGAAAGAAGCTAGAGGACTATAGTTTTGGGAGGGTAAGGAGATCAGGTGAGCAGCCGTAGGAGGTTAGCTCTTGAAGGGAAGACTGTCCCTGCCTTGTTTGCTTTAGTATTCCCAGCACCTGGAAGAGTGCCCAGTGCATTGTAAGTCCTCATAAATACATGTTAGTGCAATACGGACGTGGCCCATTGAAGAAATAGGACGTGGGGAGTGAAGAGGGGGTGGATCTATCTTAGTCCATTTGAGCTACTGTAATAGAATACCATAGAATTGGCAGGGGTTGGGGGTGGCGCTATTTATAAACAGCATAAACTTATTTCTTATAGTTCTGAAGGCTTAAGTCCAGGATCAGGATACCAGCACGGTCTGGTTCTGGGGAAGGCCCTCTTCTGGGTTGCGGACCACCGACTTCTCACTGTGTCTTCACACGGTTGGAGGGGCAAGGGAGCTCTCTCAGGCCTCTCTTATAAGGGCACTAACCCCACTCATGAGGGCTCTGCCCTCATGACCTAATCACTTCCAGAAGACCCCATTACCTGGGGGTTAGGGTTCAACATAGGAATTGTGGGGGAATGCACAAAGACCATAGTAGGGTCCAAGTGAGTATATAGACCATAGGTCTTGCTTTTCTTGACTTCCACAGTTAGCTTCAATTTTTCCACTGTTTAGAATTTGTCTTGGAGGGCAAGATTGCTTGATTTCTACCTGTATCACTTCGTGAAATTCCACAGTTAGAAAATATTTAGGATATGTATGCTGCTATTATGTATTGTGTGAATGGGCTTTCATCGACCAGCCAACAGGAATTAGTGACTGATATCAGATACTTTGTTGTTTTTATAATATCAATACATGGAGGGTGAGAGAGAGCTACAGAGAGAGTAAGGGAGCTTTGCAATTTGGCAGGGGTCATCGTTACAGAAGCTGGGGTATGAGTTAAGGAGAAATGCTATCAGACTTTACCAGATTCCGTATTTTTTTTTTTTTTATGGGGTCAGCCCTATTTACTACCTTAATTATGAGGCCACATAGAAAAGCTATTCTAGCACAAAGTTCAAGTGCTGTTTTTATATTTTGTTATAAAGCGGATTTATTCACAATAAAATGATGGCTATTCAAGTGCATTTTAAAGCACTATTTTAAAAATAAAAATTATCTGTCACTGATATTTCTTCCGTTTTGTCAAGACAAAGTGGAATTCTTATCGGATGAAACCTTCCAGATGCCACAGGCCAACTGCCTTGATGTTTAAAGATCCTTCCAAACTTTAGATGCTTTTTTGAAATTTTATCATAATTTAATAATAAAATTATCATAATTTCATAATACATTGTGCTAAACATCAGGAAGTAGTGTGGAAAATTGGAACCCACTAAGATGTCCTGACTTTAGTTCTGATCCTGTCTCATTAACTAGCTGGGTGACCTTGGCCAGGCCCTTCAGCCATCTGGGTCTCACTTTTCTCCCCACCTAAATTATAGTCCTAAACTAGATAATCTTTTAGGTCACTTCTAGCTCTGAAAGCTTAGGGGTAGAGTCTATGACAGCATTGTCCAATAGAAAGATATTTTTGAGCCCCAGATATAAAAGTTTTTAGTAGCCATGTAAAAAAGAAAAAAGGAAGAAGAAATAGGTGAAATTAATTTTAATAGTACACTTTACTTAAATCAATATAAGCAAAATGTTAGTATTTTGACCTTCAATCTAAATGAATTATTTCACATTATTTTTATTATACTATGTCTTAGAAACCCAGTGTATATTTTAGAGCATATTCTCAGTGCTGACTGGCTACTTTTCAAGTGCTCAATAATCACATGTGGCTAGTGGCTACTGTATTAGATAACACAGGTCTATAGCATTCAGCTGGAAAAACTTCTATTAGATGGAAAGAAGACTTTCTCAGCACCACATGCATCAGATGAAAACTTTTTTCATGGAGGAAGTAGAAAAGATAAAAAGTAGTATTATTATTGTTATTGATAATAACAGTGAGTTTGACTGAATTGTCTAAAGCCTGGTAGGTTCTGCCACGTATTAGAAAGGGGTAGAATTTACTCCCTTTTAAGAGGCTCTCTTTTGCTTGTCTGATTCACCTGATCCCCAGTTGTGGCTTGAGCTTTGCCTTAGAGTTCTGATTGCTTTTCTGTGGGTCTCTCCCTGGAGGGTGGTTACTACCAGCCTCAAAGACTCAATGGCTTCAGCAGTGGAGGTGCAGCACGCTCTGCCCCTCCCTGCCCGGCCTCACCCCACAGGCCTCCTGTGCCCATCCTTTAATTCTTCACCTATCCTCAGCGACACCAGGAACAGCAGCTGTGTGCGTTACACTTCGCCAGACCAACAGTGTGGACATACCATGAGCAAATTAAACATGGTGGTGGGAAACTGGGTGATATAGAGGACTGTTTTCAAAGTCCAAGAGAAAAGAACCATAGGAGTTTCCTCATGGTAGGGTTGCCAGGTAAAATACAAAATGCCCAGTTAAATTTGAATTTCAGATAAATAACAAATAATTTTTAGTGTGTCCCAAATATCTCACAGGATACATTTATACTAAAAAAATCAGTATTTACCTGAAATGCAAATTGGAATGGGCATTCTATATTTTTTTCCTAAATCTGATAGTCATTCTTCATGGAGAGCCTCAGTTTCTGGTGTCATTGCTCATCAGTGTGCAAGCCCCTTCTTCAAACTTTGCAGTGTTAATCTCACACCCTTCAGGAACTCCCTTCTATGCTTTAGATTTGGTCCTCTGCTCAGTCATTCCTTCCACTAGTCTGTGGATACAGCAGTTCACTGCAAAATATTTTCTAGAGTCTAATATAATCGCATAGTTGGGAGACCTTGACTGACACTTACAGTGGGATTGGAGTTTGAGATCTAGTCCCCTTTGGGGAAGTACCTGTCCCAGTGTGAGTTCAATATATGGCTGCTTCTTCCTGCCATCCTCTAGCCTCACCACGTCCTAGTCTTTTGAGAGAAGTCTTTGAAAAACACACACACACAACACCCCAAACGATAATTCTGAGCAACTGTGTGGTCTAAATCCATGATAAGGAAGAAAAAAAAAATGACTTCCTAAATTCAATACAGCCTCAAAAGACTTCACTTTTGAAAAAGAGAAAGAACGTTCCTGTTATTTTGTGGAACAGTTTAAATTCTACTTTCTTGGTCTCTAGCTCTCAAACTTTGCTCAGTGGTCAACTTGAACCTGAAAAAAAAGTCTGCCTGGTGGTCCACCTGGTCTGGGCCCGCTATGGTACTTGCCTTCACAGCTGCAGCTTCCTCTCTCAGCACCTGCCACCCATCCATCCCACAGGTGCGCATAGGCCGAGGAGGTGGAAACAGCTATGTTACAAAGTAGCCCCTTCTTCTTCCTTTTTGTCCTAGTACACAATGAGCTGTAGAGATCCAAAGTCAGATTAGATTGCCTTAGGATGGGATCCAAGACTAATTCCAGGCAAAATTGAGGAGCGGGGAAGGCACTCTTGTCTCTCCTCTTAAACTCTTCATTTCTCCACATTCTTTTTTTTTTTTTAATATTTGAATTTTATTTATTTTTTTATACAGCAGGTTCTTATTAATTATCTATTTTATACATATTAGTGTATATATGTCAATCCCAATCTCCCAATTCATCACACCTCCACATTCTTTCCACCATGTGCCTTCATGATTTCGGCCTCTGAACACCCTCCTTTTTTCTATTATGACTAGTCCCTGATAACATTATTTACATATAGTCAAAGTGGGGAGTTTTCAAACTTTTATATCATGGGTATATCGTATATTCCTCTATTCATGCTTCTGTTTCTTCATCCTGATTCGAAAATCTCCTTGTGACCTGTTGAACCTCCTGAAAGAATACGTTCCTAGTTAGTGAGAGCTGTATCTCCAGAACCCCATGATGGCCTGGTTTCCACCATACCATGGATGACTCCTGTCTCAGGCTGGCACTATTCAGTACCTTGTCCATTTGGCTTTCCTGCATCTTCATCCAGATACTTGAGAGTATGATTTCCACCCAGCTTCCTGAACTTCCATTTAGGTTTAGACATTCTTAAAATGCAGAGCTGCCCCTTCCCCTTCTATGAGGTTTTTTTCCCCCATTCAAATAGGACATGTTCTCCTCCAACCATCATTTGCCAGTAGTTCTGCCAAGTTCCAGTGACATTCATGAACTTGTATGAATTTCACTGGGTTAAATTTCTCAAGTTCATTTTGTTTATTACCCATACTTCTTTCATTGCTACAGGGACTCTGAAGTTGTCAGATTTACCCTTTGATTCTCTTCTCTGTTATTGCCTTTTATGAATTACTTGGCATCTTCTCCACTGTTTCTTTTTTTTTTCCTCCTTCATACCTAATAACCTCTAAGGGCAGAATTTTATAGTGCAAGCTGGGCATTTTCCCCCTCTCTTCTCAAGTTTCAATTGAAATCTCTCTTTATCATGTTGGCAAGTCTCCTAGAAAATATATTCTTCTCAGGCCCCATGAGATAAACTCTGTTCCTTGCCAGGAGCTTTACTTTTTGGTGTCAAAAGTCATGACCTAAAAGAAAAAAAGTGAAAAACCCACTATATCCTTTCCTTTGATACCATCTCTATTGCCAGCTGTTCACATCTTGAAACCTCTAGTTGATTCTAAAGTCATGACCTTTAACTAGGAAAAGAGATGAAAAACTCACCTCTAGCCTTAAGCCCTTTTGTTTCTAGCCTAACAGTCTGTAGAAATGACACTTTTCCCATTTTTAATAGAATAATTTAATTTCACATCATTAATATTAGTACAGATCTCTGTCATAATGATAATTTAGTCAAAGAAATTAGAACATGAATCTGTTAAAAGCATTGTACACAATGAATGATTATGATGTGTAAGTTCCAGAAGGGTAAGAGCCGAGGCTAGTGTATGCTGATTTGTGGAGTGAGTCAGATCTAATCCCTAGTCACATCTAGTCTAGCTCACTTATTTGTAAAGTTCTAGGATTCTCCTTGAAAGATAACTTAAACCTCATTGATAATTGGGCTTAAGCATTAACATTTGGTGGACATGGTGGGGGGAAGTGGCCGTAAAAGCTAGATTGCAGGGGGATGAGATGGACAAATGAAGCTCCATGGAGGAAAAAGCCATCCAAATAGAGAAAGTTGTTGGGCATGGTGCGTCAGACTAAGCAACCAGGCTTGAATGTCGGGAGAAAGCAGTGGATTGTCCTAAAGCACTAGGCAGAACAGAAATTGTTATTGGCTCATCTCTCTTGGAGGCGCTTATGTACCCAGGGAAGAAGGGGAATCTATGATAATACTAAAATAACCCTGTGACTAGGGGCACAGAAATTCTGTGGGAGTTTATGAAGGGGAATTTTTTGCATCTTGGATGGATATGTCAGCACCTGAAATCCAGGGAAAGCAGTGATAGAGAGGAGCAATAAGTAGCAACAGAAGAAAAGAAAAAAAAACTACATTAATGCCATAACGTGAACAAATAGTTCCACTACCATTAAAGCTACAAGCAGAGCAGTGATGGACAATATGTGAGATGGATGGAAAGGAGAGCTCCCAGAGCAAAAGGAAAGCAGAGGTCTCAGTGTTTTAAAATGTACTCTGGATTTGTTTCAGTCAGGTATGGTAAGATGACAGAAGCAAAGGCAACTGCCTGTGAAAGAAGAGTTTATTCTTCACAATTCCCAAGAGAAGGCAGCACACCATGCCACATAGAGCCACATGGGGTAGCACCAGGGTTGGTTAGGAAGTAAAAGCAAGGGGAAAGCATGAACACAGCGCTTTGTTTATTTATTTGTTTACTATAGTGCGGGGAAGTTTTTACGTGTGGACATCCCCAGTTGGGTGGGAAGTCAAACAGAAATGTTGTTTATGTTTGGAGGAATTTACATGTACCTGTGAACACAACCCAGGATGAGTAAAGGGGTGAACAACTTGTCCCATTAACATGACCCTATAACACTGGATGTGAAACCATCAATTACAGAAGCTCAAGGATGACTATTACATGCAATTATGGTGCCAGTTAAGTGTCTGACAAGACCTACTTTGGTTTCTTTGGAGAGAAAGCAGAAAAAGAAGGGGCTGAGAGGATATTGTTAAAGTGGTCTTGTTCAGAGAGAGAGAGAACATTTTGGTTACATTTGCAGACATGTGAATTAACAGAACCTTGATGAGATCTCTCATCTAATAAATATGTTTTACCAATTTGGGACTCCTGATGGATGAACACTTACTTTTTGAAAGCAGAGGTATTCTGTTACTAACTCGATGATATATAATGAAGGCATTTCTTCCCTGAAGACAAAGATAGAAGGAAAAAGTGTTTTTTTCTATAACTTGGTGAGCCTTTCAGAATATGTCAAAGGGGGAAGTTTTTTTTCCTTTCATAACAGGGTCAGCCATTCTTGCAGGTAGTTGTATTATCTGAAGATTCATAGATAGAGTAAATTAGTATAAGTTGGTACACAGTGAAGAATGAAATGAATGAAAATGTTTTCAGGGTAGAAGCCTAAACATGATAATAATGTCAACTATACATATGGTAATGGGAAATGATGATATAATACCATTAAAATATCGTTAGTTTTTTATGGATATAAACAAGTTATTTATGAACTTAAAATAGAATAATAAACATCCAAGAATAGCTATAGAAACTCTGGAAAAGAAAATCATTACAGGGGTGTTATAGACTGAATGCTTGTGTTCCCCCAAAATTCACACGTTGAAATCCTAACCTCGAATGTGATGGTATTAGGAAGCAGGATCTTTGGGAGATGATTAGGTCATGAGGGTGAAGCACTTGTGAATGAGATTAATGCTAGTATAAGAAGAGATCCCAGAGAGCTCCCTTACCCCTTCCACCTTGTGAGGACAGCAAGAAGACAGCCATCTATGAACCAGGAAGTGGGCTCTCACCAGACACTGAATCTGATGGTAGCTTGGTCTTAGACTTCCCAGCCTTCAGAACTGTGAATAATAAATTGCTGCTGCTTATAAGTCAACAGGGAATAGACTAAGCCAGGGAGTGCCAGCCCTATCAAATACTAAAATGCATTTTAAAGCCTGTGTAATTAAATGGCATGGTTTCGGTTCGTGAACAGATAAAAAGTGAAGGGTACAGAAACAAAATTCTTGAAGTAGACAAAATGCATTTGAAACGTTTATAATGTAATAATGTAGCATCATGCATCAATTGGGAAAATGTTAACTTTTTATACAAGGTGCTGGAACAATTAGATGGTCATTTGTAAAAGATAGATCTACATTGCGATAAGTTCCCAGTGACAGTTATCTAAATGTAAAAAGAAAACATAAGCAAACATAAGCAGATACCTTTATCATTTGGGAGTGGGAAGATTTGAAAAAGCCTTTCTAAATGTGGTTGGTGGAGCCGCATTCTTTCTGGAGGATCTGGGAGGGGGAATATGTTTCTTCTATTTTCCAGCTTTTAGAAGCTGGCTGCATTCTCTGGCTCACTGCTGAATTACTCTGATCTCCACTTTCCACTTTCCACCTTTTTCCTCTGACTTTGACTTTCCTGTCTCCCTCTCATAGGAACCCTTGTGATTAAAATGGATACTCTCCCCATCTCAAGATCTTTAAATGATCATATCTGAAAAGTTTTCTTACCATGCAAAGCGACATATTCACAGGTTCTGAGAGTTAGGACGTGGACGTCTTTGGAAGGCCGTTATTCTGCCTACCAGAGTCTCCCCTCTGGTCCCCGAAGATTCACATCCACCCCGTATGCCAAATACATGTATCCTATTCCAAGGTTACTGGAAGTCTCAACTTGTAATGGTATTAACTCAAATTCCATATTTTCTTCTAAATCTTATGATCTCAAAGTCCCAAATCTCATCATTTAAGTCAGGAAAGGGTGAAACTCTGGGTATGATTCATACTGGGGAAAAATTTCTCTTTATCTGTGAACTTGTAAAACTAGGAAACAAGTTCTATGCTTTGAAGATACAGTGATGGGGCAGACATAGGATAGCAGTTTTAGACTCTATCCCTTTGAAAAGGATGAAAATGGAGGGGAAGAGGAGCCATCAGTTCCAAGCAATTTTGAAATCCAACTAGGCAAACTCCATCAGGTTGGAAGGCCTGGGAATAATCCTTTCCGGTTTAAGGCTCTGGCCTCTGGGCTCCAGGTCCCACGCTGAGAGTTCTCCTTCCTTTTATATGAATGGTAGCACGTTATTTTCAGCTGAGTAGTTTCTAGCAGCCTGTTTTTCTGCATGTAGGAATTCCAACAGGAGATTTATCAGCTCTCTTTTATTTTGCCTTTTCTCCCCTCTGATCCAAGCTGGTAGTGTTTTTCTTGCTATAAAGTTCTTAAGAACCTTGTAGGTCTCCCATGTATGTCATGGAGATTCACTCTGTTAGATGAGAGGCTCATCTATAGTGTAACCTGGATAATCTCATCTCTCTTCTGGTTTCTGCTGAGTTGACTGAGGGGATCTGTGAGTGACAAGTCTAACTACATATACATTCAGTACCATAGATGGATCTCACATGCACTGTGGTAAGTGAAAGAAACCAGATTCATTGATATGACATTTTTTTAAAAGGCAGAATTATAGGGATGGAGAACAGATCAGTGGTTACCAAAGATTTCTGGGCGGGAGAAGATTGACGGAAAAGGTAACACAAGGGAATTGCAGAGAGATGCTGATGGAACGGTTTTGCATCTTGTTTTGGTACTAATACAACTCTATGCATTTGTCAAAACTCATAGAACTGACTATCATAAAGAGTAAAATTTACAGTGTATAAATTAAAAGTGAGTAACAAACAACAACAAAACAGGAGAAGTGGAAGGAGGGGCATTTAGAGTTCGTATTAGATGATTTTACTTTCTTATAAAAGCTCTATAAAGAGAGAAAGTGAATATGTGAGGAAAATAAACAATTTGTCTTAGGTTAACATAATTTGTAATAATCCCTTCCCTCTCTGCCTGGTTCATGCTTTCCAAGGATGGTAGATCCTGTAGAGAGAATTTGACATTCATATTTGAAGTTTCCTGCAATGAGCTCAGCTTAAAAGCTGAACCTTTATTTCTGCAGCTGAAAACAGAATTTCACAAAGCTAGGGTTATACTCTCCATTTGGAATGCAGAGCATTTGTTGACCTTTAATTCATTAATACTAGAATAATTTGTGTACTACAGTGTAAGTTATTTGAGGATAAGATCTGCTTCTGCCTCACTTTAATTTTCTCAAAGTCCCTATGACAATCCCCTGGTAATACTGTAAACCCTCAGTATATCTACCCTGTCCGCATACGTCTGTCAACAAACATTCCCTCTTGGAAATGCAAATATGCTATAGGCTTTGAGAGTTTTTGTTTTTTTCTTCATACTGTTTTATATTTCATATATGTTTTCTACAATAACTGTGAATTACTTTTATAATGAGAAAAAAGCAATAAGAGTTATTTTGCAAATGCAGACACATCTGGGAGGGTTGTTTCAACCTTATTGCTTTTCTGAAACAATTGAGTTCAGTTGCACAGAGGGAGGGAGTTTTGATTTGAGGAGGATTCAATAAGTCATTTGAGTAGAAGGATTACTTTGAGATGGGGTTTATAGTAGTCGGAGAATACGAGGCACTTTCTGAGAGGTAGGCCAGAGATGTAGCGAAAGAGGGTAGAAGGCAAATGTAAAATAGATAGCTAGTGGGAAGCAGCCGCATAGCACAGAGAGATCACCTCGGTGCTTTGTGACCACCTAGAGGGGTGGGATAGGGAGGGTGGGAGGGAGGGAGACGCAAGAGGGAGGAGATATGAGGATATATGTATATGTATAACTGATTCTCTTTGTGATACAGCAGAAACTAACACACCATTGGAAAGCAATTATACCCCAATAAAGATGTTAAAAAAAAAAAATGTAGAAGGAAGGGGTCCAAAATGAACTTCCATATTTTCATATCAGTTTTTCTGGCACCACTAACTTAATAATGATAGGAGGAAAAATTTTGCCTCTTTCTCCTCCCTTCAGGCTGATTTGGTTCTGTACCTTCGGCATAGGGATCAAGAAAACCTCATATTTGCTGGAACAGTGTTTCCCAACCCAAAGTCCAGAAGCTGAGGTCAGTTGGTAATAAAATTCTTCAGATTAGCAGGGAAATGAGAAAAATAACAGTGTAGGCATTTTTTCATAGAGCTGCTTACTCATTTAAAAACTTCTTGATATGATCTCCTCTCTAATTTTTTTTTAAAGGATTTGGTTTCCAATATCTATCTATCTATCTATCTATCTATCTATCTATCTATCTATCTATCTATCTATATTTTTTTGCGTCTATCTATCTATCTATCTATCTATCTATCTATCTATCTATCTATCTATCTATCTATCTATCTATCTATCTATCTATCTATCTATCTATCTATCTATCTATCTATCTATCTATCTATCTATCTATCTATCTATCTATCTATCTATCTATCTATCTATCTATCTATCTATCTATCTATCTATCTATCTATCTATCTATCTATCTATCTATCTATCTGACCGGGGCGCGAACCCGTGTCCCCTGCATCGGCAGGCGGACTCTCAACCACTGCGCCACCAGGGAAGCCCCAATTTATATATTTTTAAATAAATTTATTTATTTTATTTATTTATTTGGCTGAGTTGGGTCTTTGTTGCTGTGCACGGGCTTTCTCTAGTTGCAGTGAGCCGGGGCTACTCTTTGTTGTGGTGCGTGGGCTTCTCATTGCGGTGGCTTCTCTTGTTGCGGAGCATGGGCTGTGGTGCGCAGGCTTCAGTTGTTGCAGCACACGGGCTCAGTAGTTGTGGCTCTTGGGCTCTAGAGCGCAGGCTCAGTAGTTGTGACACACGGGCTTTGTTGCTCCGCGGCATGTGGGATCTTCCCGGACCAGGGTTGAACCCGTGTCCCCTGCATTGGCTGGCAGATTCTCAACCACTGTGCCACCAGGGAAGTCCCTCCTCTCTAATTTTGTTGTGGAAGTATTATTTAGAGTAGAATAATAATGATAGATCTCAGTTAATCTTTAAAGACTTTTCCAGTCCAAGAGATTCAAAATATGAACTCTGTTGCATTAGAGTGTAAGCTCCATGGTGGTAGGGCATGTACCTTTGTCTTCATGCCCCCAGTCCCACAACCCTATGCCTGGCACTGTATCCAGCACATAAAAGTTACATGTAAATACCTGTTGAGTCTCTGACTGGTAATTCAACCGTGGAATGGGTTGTTCATAGCCATGAATTAGGTTGGGATTAATCCCTTTGAATGACTCTTCAAGTAGTAGTTTCCAAGTTGACAGAAAGTTCCTAAGTAATATGTTCACATGTTGCAGATTTCCAATATAACTCTTTCATATTCCATTTGGTGTAACTCTGACACTATATTTTTCAGACATATATTTCTTTGTTGACTAACGTACAGTCTGACGCTTTCCAACAAGACGTAAGTTTCTTTGTGTCTAGTATCGTGAAATAAGGCACATGGGAAATGTCTGAACGTTCTTTTGGTGAATGAATGAATGTTCCACTTCTCTGCCATCTGCACAGTGGCAATGTCTTGGTTATAGTACATCCTGTGGTGGCAGGTACGTCTGGCATTGAGTAATCGCAGTCTAGCCTTCTCTCTTAGCATTATTCCTCCCACTTACCATGTACTGCTTTGACACAAAATTGTCAAAGATGACGTCTGAGCTGAGTGTTAAAAGATAAGTCAAAATTAATTTCCCAGGTGTGAGTGTTGAAGGGTTGGAGGACGGAGGACAAAGGAGAATTCCAAACAGAGTGAACAGTATATCAAATAGAACAGCACATAGTTCTGGGTTCTGTTTGCCAAATTCTTCTCTCTGTCTGGAAGTATTTTCACTTTAATTGAATAAAGTCTGTATGTAAGGTTCTCTGATAATAACAGTAAAATATTTTGTTTGTCCTTTACAGTTTGAAAAATCCATTTTCAGATTCATAAAAACCGTGAAATAGATAGAAGAGGTATTTATCCTTATTTTACTGGTAAAACAAGAGAAAACAAAACAAACAAACAAAAACCCTATGCGTCATGGACTGAATGTTTGTGTCTTTCCAAAATTCATTTTGTGAAGCCCTAACATTCAATGTGATGGTGTTAGGATGTGGGGCCTTTGGGAGATGATTAGGCTTATATGAGGTCATGAGGATGCAGCCCACATGATGGAATGGGGCCCTTATAAGAAGAGAAAGAGATACCAGAGCTTCCTCTCTCCACCATGAGGACACAGTGAGAAGGCAGATGTCTGTAAGCTGGGAAGAGGGCCCTCACCAAGAACTGAATCTGCCGGTGCCTTGATCCTAGACACCTCAGCCTCCAGAATTATGAGAAATAAGTGTTTCTTGTTTAAACTACCTGGTCTATTGGTATTTTGACATAGCAGCCTGAACTAAGCCACTGCGGGTCCAAGAATTAAGCGTAGTCCAAAATCATATGGCCAGAGTGTGGTTAAGTCAGGACTTGAATCTAGGTCTCCTGATCTCAAGCCCAGTGCTCTTGATATTCATTCTTCATTCATTCATTCATTCATTCTTTTATTCATTATTTCAACACATGTTTATTAAATGTCACATTTCTCTGATTTCTTAAATTTCTAAGCACCAGATAGAGTACATCTAGAAAGGTTAAGGAATGTAGTTCTCAGAAGGACCTACCACGGGGAAAGCAGCCGTGGTGTTTGGGCATACCTGGAGCTAGCTGTGGGAAAGAGCAGGATAGAAAGGGAACATTGTTAATGGCAAAATTCAGAATTCACGTGGAGGGAAGATTTAGTCCCAGGGAAGTCATTTCAGGGAAAGCATCAAGTAAAAACCAGGAGAGATAAGTCCAATGCACAGTCTGGGTACAGTTTCCAAGGAGCTTGCTGAGGCAGGGGCAGGGTTCCACATAAGAATCTGGAGCATCAGGGAACAGAGCTGATCTAGACCTGTGGGAGTGAACAGAAATACTTGCTCAGAGGGTCACAGATCTTTCAGATTCTGTTGCAGATGGAGCTCTGATAAAGCTTTCCCCTGGACATATTCAGCTATGCCATTAATCTAGGATAACTTGTGTTTATTTTATTCTAAGCCTGAGCAGTAAATCAGTTTAGTTTGTGAAATTTCTTATGGTCCTGCTTCCCCAGAATCCATACCAGTAATGACTGAGATAAGATTTAGATTTAGTGAGTGAGGTCATGGACCAAAATGCAGATTGTTGAAAAGTTTTGCTGTATTGGAAACTCAACATGGATTCAAAATCCCACCCTGATGATCTTGTTCTAAAATTATTATTGTCATTTAGGACAATTATTCCCATCTTATATAATATATTCTACTTTAAGAATGGTTGTAAATTCAGTTTGTAGAACATATTAAGTAAAAACTCTACTATTGCTCTTTCTTGAGTTTGAGAGAAGAAACTAATAACAAGACAAATGCCAGCATTGTGAGAACCAAATGAAGTTACATATCACCAAGAGAGAAATCTCCTTTCTATCTTTTCCTTTTTCTCTTCAGCTGAAATCTGTGCAAATGTGGTTTTGTAGCTTCCATTCCATTTTGTGTTTGTAATTCTGCCATGAACCATTTGTCTGCTCCCAAACTCTACACTCCATCTTCCTTTGCTTGGGATGGAGGTCTCTTAATGACAGAATGGCTAACTGGGATCCCTAGATAATGTGTCATCAAGATGCATGCTGGCACTTCCACAATTTTTAATGTTCTGTAAAGACATGTAGTTCCTCTGATGAGTCCACATCATGATCCACTAATTGAAGCCTGAGGGCAGAATGTAATTAATGCCTCACTGGACCATGGTGTCAAGCCTGGACAGAGTGATGTTACATGATATAAGAATCCCATGATGGGGGCTTCCCTGGTGGTGCAGTGGTTAAGAATCTGCCTGCCAATGCAGGGGACATGGGTTCGAGCCCTGGTCAAGAAGATCCTACATGTCGCAGAGCAACTAAGCCCGTGTGCCACAACTACTGAGCCTGTGCTCAAAAGCCCATGAGCCACGACTACTGAAGCCCGCACGCCTACCGCACGCCTAGAGCCTGTGCTCCGCAACAATAGAAGCCACCACAATGAGAAGCCTGCACACCGCAAAGAAGAGTAGCCCCCCCTCGCCCCAACTAGAGAAAGCCCTCACGCATTAGAGATGGTTTCCTTTGCAAAGACTGCATAGAATCTGTGTTGGAAATGAATGTTTTTAGAAGTCCCTAAGACAAGTTGCCAAGTTCCTATCTCATAGCTTTGTCATTTTCAGTCTCTGTGTATTCCTCTTCGAAGAGGAATGCATTTCCTTATGGATGGAAAGTCTTCTGTACTTGCCTCTTATTATTTGGTTGATGTGAGATTGAGGTTTCCATGACTGTTACCTGATCCTAGATAGATCCTTCACCCTTCAGTAAGAGAAACTTTTAAAGCAGTGTCTTTCCAGGTTTACTCATCCTTTCGCTACCCCTGAGAATCCATTCTAGGGAATGTGCCATAATTATTTGGCTTATTTAGATAGGTAGAAGCAGTGATAACCACCCTGCTTTGAATATGAAGGAGGGGGCAGAATTTTGATGGGCGAATTCTGTGGATGACTTTGTGTAATGGAAAAGGAAAAGCGACACTAATGAATGGAGACATTCAAGGCGTTGTGAAAGCCTGCTGAATAACTGTCCCCTTCGAGAGATTGCAAATCACCAGTAACAAGAAGTTTGGCAGACTGGTGCAGAATGACTGTACAGCAAGGTCAAGGTCTTTTTTGACTTTTTAATAATTGTTCAGTAGTTGGAATGATGAGAGCAGAGAAGGGGCCAAGATTGTGATGAACCGTGTGCCTTGAGCAAGTAGCTTACCCCTCTCTTTCTCAGTTTCTTCCTCAGTAAAATGAATACAACAGACAATATCTAAGGGAGGAACCCTCTGGTGTTTTATTATCTATTGTTCTATGAGCATGCTGGCTTTTCATATATGTGATTTTCTTTTTTTCCCTGCTCCATTTGCTGAGGAAAAAGGAAGTTAACCTCCAGGGAAAACTGGAATGGCTGTTTTAGATCCTAGAGGACCATGTATGTTCAACTTGATTCAAAGGGATAAGCATTTTCGAGTGTCTACTATGCATTTAGCTAATAATATATTAAGAATTCCAGTAGGATTCAGAAGAAAAATATGGCCCAATCTTTTTTTGATAAAGAACTAACATTCTAATTGTGGTAGAAGAAAATAGTTAAAGACGAGTATGAGGCTCTAATAAGATTCTGAGCTCACTATAATCAAGCTATAAGTTAGATTATCCAGTAGAATTTTTTTCGAGATTTATTGGACATTCCTTAGATTTTTAGTAAAGGTGTTTCTGGACCACCATGTTGTCGGTCAAGAGGACCAGTGTTTTAGGTCACAGATGATGGGAAATCAGGGGAGGGCAAGAACAGATTTGCCACTGTGCTTTGAAGGGCTTGTGAAGACAGCAACTTGAGCTTATTTTATTGATAAAATCCACTTTCACTTTCTCCTTTGATTCATCCCCCATGCTGTGTCTGCCTCCCCACCCTCAGCCCCCAGTGAGTACATCTGTTGGAAATTCTGCATTGAAGACATGCATTAGCAACTTGATAACATAAGTTCTGTCATTCGGCCTCAGATATATTCATCCAATTAAGGACTCAAATTGCTCACACTATGGCTTACACATTATGTATAGGATTGACTTTATTTGCAATATGCAGAGAAGAGACAATGAGGTTGAATATTTAGAGATTGGCTTATTTTTCTTAGAATGCTATTAAATTAGTCCTTTAATTAATGTCAGATATGCATAAGCATTTCCATATAGAAAAAGAAATAAGTGGGGATCTTTTTCAAAATGTAACTGGGAAAATCCTCAAGTCAGATGCCTAGGCTAGAGCCTGGTTTTTTGAAAATAAACCAAAGAGAATATGGAATTCCAAGTTACAAAGAAGGTATCAGATATGCTGGTAGTGTTGGGGTTGGGCTGGAGGAGTGAGTGGGGGGCTAGAACACAGGATGACCTAGTTCTGGCACTGTCCGGTACCTGAAGATCATCCCGTGTCACGCCAGTGGGTGTGCAGAACACCCAAGAATTCGGAAAGCCTTTGGGTACTAGTTATTCGTGTATCCCTGGAGAAGTAGACTATTCTGTGTTGAATCGAAGAAGCCACAGAGAAGAATTTTATAGATGAGTATTGTAGATAAAAGAGGCAGTAACTTAATAAAGAGCAATGTAACAGACACTGAGACTGTTAAAATAGAGACCCGGCTTGAAACTCCCCAAGCACGCAAAACCATTTAAGCCACATAAGCAAAACTAAATCTAGCTTATTCCGTGAACATAAGCAAAACTTAACTTGGGTTATCGCTGGTAAATGCCTCTGATAATCATAAAAGAAACTTAAGTCATCTTCCTAAAGTTGTATGAGAGTCACTTTTAACCAGTCCCCTGCCATCTGGAAACCTCATTGTAATAACCAATTATTGTGAATGTTAAACCACCTCCTCATTTTCACTTTATAAGCCATCATCCCATAATGTCATGCCTCTAAGCTTCTTATTGGTTTTGCATTTGAAGACTCCCAGTTCATAAACTGTGTTTTTGTGCAAAATAAACTCTTACTAAATACTATTTTACTGGTCTGGTTTTAATTTTTACTATTTCTGAATTTTTGACAACACACACCTATATTCTTTTTGAATTTAGCTGTCCCTAATTGCCACCTTTGGCAGGGCAACCGTACATGAATTTCTTTTTCACAGGAGATTGTTTCAACTTGTAGGCGTAGAGAGGAGTTAACCTATAAGTTGGACTAAGCCACTGCAATTTGTTCTCTCCAAAATTTTAACTAAGGGACCAAAGGTGGTCAGTAGTTCCTTGAGCTGAAAGGACTTGACTGTAATAGTCAAGGCTGCAATCAGCACCCGTTCACGTGAGGCATATGTGAGCCTGAACTGTGAGGGAGTAGGAGACATGGAAGTAGATGGCTCATTGCTGCATCGAGGGTAACCTAGCAGATTCTGAGGGGGGCAAGAACTGGCAGGAACAAAGGGCAAGAGTAAGAGGTAGAAGGTAACACCCCTGACTCAGTTCCTAACTTTCTGGTTCCCAACTTCAAGTTCCATGACACCTGGCTGAAGTTCAGGGTAATACTGTCAATCTTTTTAATAACCACCACCCATGACTGCTTTTGCTAGTGTGAGTACTCCTAAGAGTCTGACTGCATGCCTAGAAAAGGACAGTGAATTAGGAGCAGTTTCAGCTTAAAACTTAACTAAGGCATGCTCTCCTCTAGGCCAGTGTTTTACCCACTGAACCTCACTGCCAGCTGCCCAGCCACACTGCCCATAAGCTAATTGCCTTCTAGCCAAGATTTTTTGATTTTTTTATACCACTTAATAAGTTCACTTTTTCCATGAGAATTAAACATCTCAAAAAGCATCAATAGCAAAATCTCATAGGGGACACAAATGGTATATTAGGGGATAGAGTTAAGACACCTATTTCCTCAATCAATAGGCTAATTTTTAGTAGTTTCAAGTCTTCTTAGGAGTTTTACTGGTTTCCCTTACTCCACTGGACCACTTTATGGATTTTTTTATCTACAAATAATTTTTCTAAACCTCTTACTTTATCACAATCATTTTTCTTTGGAAATACAGTACTAAGTGAACAAAGCAGGTTGCAAAGTGGCATACAGAGTATGTTCCCAAATGTATTTTATAATTATCACATTGCCTGTACTGGTGCTCTTGTTTGTGTGTGTATTCAGATTACTACCTAGAGGCACTTACTTTCAGCCTGAAAAATCTTCCTTCAGTTATTTCTTATAAGGTGGATCTGCTAGCAAGATCTTCTCTCTGTTTTTGTGTCTCGGTTTTGTATTTTTTAAATTTTACCTTTATTTTTAGAGATAGTTTTGCTGGATATAAGATTCTTCGATGAGAGTTTTTTTCTTCTTCTTCCTTTAGTACTTAAATCATTATCCCACTGCCTCTGCCTCTGCCTCTGGCTTCCATGGTTTCCAATGAGAAGTCAGTTACTAATCTTACTGGGGACCCTTTGTATATGATGAATTCTTTTCTCTTGCTGCTTTCAATATTTTCTCTTTGCCTTTCACTATTTTAACTGTTGATGGATATCTTTGCATTTTACCCACTTAGAGTTCATTGAGCTTTTGGATGTGTAGGTTAATGTCTTTCTTATGGGAGATTTTTAGCCATTATTTCTTTGAATATTTTTTCCGATCCTGGCTCTTTGTCCTCTTATGGCACTTCCTGTATGTGTGTGTTGTTGCACACAGTGGTGTTCCACATTTCTTTAAGGCTCTGTTTTTTCTTCATTCTTTTCTCTCTATGTTCTTCGGATTGCATAATCTGTATCAATCTGTCTTTAAGTTCTCTGATTTTTTTCTTTTTCCAGTTCAAATCTATTGTTTGCCCCTTTAGCAGCTCTTTTCATTTAGTTACTGTACTTTCTAACTTCAGAATTTCTATTTAGTTCTTTTTTATAATTTTGATTTCTTCAGTGATTTTGTTTAGTCAGAAATTGTCATCATACCTTCCTTTATTTCTTTAAACATAGTTTTCATTAAACATATTTATTATAGCTGCTTTGCAGCCTTTGCTAAATCCACCATCTGAGGCCTCCTAAAGTCTGTTTCTATTGCTTGGTTTTTCTCTATGTATGTGTAACAGTTTCTTATTTCTCTTCATGTCTAGTAATTATTGTTGAAAACTGGACATTTTAGGCAGTATGTTATATTAACCTTAGATGCTGATCCCCTTTGGGATCCACCTTGGCTTTTTTGTGTGTTTTTATTTGCTTGCTTATTTGTTTGATGAATTGACTGGAGCATTTTAGTGAAGTTTATTTCCCTCATCTGCAGCGTGAAGCCTCTGATGTTGCTCTTCTTGATGACTAAGACTTGGGTATTCACACAGTCACTCTGGGGTAATGGTTTTAGCAAGCCTCTGTCCCTTTCCCTGATATCACTCTTAATCTGTCTGCCTCTGTTTGTATGACATCCAGCTATTAGGTTCCACTAATTTCTGACTGGTGTTCTATTGTTTTCAGCAATGTTCGGGGGCATAAATTGCTCTACCGTCTTATCCAGCTAGGTCCAGACATCTTTTCAGGAATGGTTTTTGAGACCAGTCTGAGATTTGTTCTGAACCCAGGAAATCCCTTTTTAGCTGATTTTTTTCCCACCTGATTCTCTCTGGTTACCTGGTCTATATTTTAGGTTACTGCTCTCATGAAGCTCTCAACTTCTTCATAATTGCACACTACCCAAATCTACTTTCCTTTTTTTGAGAGCATCCTTAAACTTGAACTTCCTCACACTTTTCCAGATAATATCAGGTATTCTGGGGGACATATTCAAACCTCTTGGTTCTTAGGGACATCCTCTCCCCTGATGAGAATCTCCCAGTTACTCCTCAGATGGGGATTGGGACAGTGACCTGCTTCTTGAGACACCCCTGCTTTAAAAAAAAGGAGGGTACTCGGTAGAGACAGTAGCTTGTAATCTTCTTGGCTTCTTTCTCCTGGGTGAAACTTCTACCCTGTGAATGAGCTGGGATGAAAAGCATTGGGACTTCAGTATTCCCTGCTCTCTGTACCTGTGGTAAACCTCCTGCCCTGTGAGTAGTAGATAGGTGGGAGAAGGAGCCTCTGGCCTCTCAGCCCCCCTGTCAGGAACTTAGCCTCTGAAACTTGGAGCTGGAGGGAGGGTGGTGAGAAATCCTGATGGCCTGCCTCTCCCAGTCAAACACTGATCCCTTGACTGAGAGCTGAGTGATGGTGGAGCCTTATCTTCTTGGCCACACCCATCCAGAGTGGAGCTTCTGTCATGCTGAGGTGAATGGGAGGGGTGGCTCAGATGTCACAGACTCCAGCTGTTCTTAGCAAGATTTAGTAGATTTTTATGAATATGTGTTTCTTTCTTTATTCTTTTAATTGACAACTCAATTGTCCTAATGAAATTAGAACAATTTTAAATGTTTTAAAAAATAATTTCAAAAGTTATGGCTGTTTCGCTAGAGAGTTGGGGCAATGGAACTCCTTACACTGCCATTCTAGGAGTGGAACTCCAACGAGTACATTCTTAATACTCATGATTTTACACAGTTTTTAATAATTTCTATAATGACTATGTAGTACTTGCATTATCAGATACAATAAAGAAAAACAAGTCAAATACTTAAAGAAAAAGTTAGTTTTTTAAAAAATAGGCAAAAGTATTATTTAGTACATTTTCAGAGGATATTTCTTCAATGACTAAAAAATAATCATTTATATTTGGAATTTTAATTATTTTCATGTAAACAGATGCTTCCAGTCAGCTTGAAGGCACTTGAGAAGAGTTGACTCTCTTTAATATTATCACTCTCCTTTTGCAATCAATTCTGACACCAAGACTTTTCAGCTTTCAGTCATGATCCTGTCCAAAGTAGAATGATAATTGTTCCCTCGCTTTTCTTTGCTGAAAATTCTTGAAGTCTCTGTAGTATTCCTGCTCATCTTTGGACTTCATGGCATTCATCACGATTATTTACTTGAAGTAAAATTGATTCAGAGTTGATGTGTGTCAAAAACTGTGAACAATCTGAGATTTTACCCTACATACAAGCTAACAGGGTAGCATGCCACAGTGTGATGGATGCTGACAGAGGACACAAGATTCTTAGATGATAGAGAAAAGATGATTTATTCTTACAGCAGTAGCCAGAGCCACTTTATCATCGTTTTACTTTGGTTCCCAGATCCCCAGTTCCCACAGGCCAACACTTGAAGGGTTGGGTGAGTTTTGCATACACAGTAAAGTGCATTATAGGAGAGGAATCCCAAGTTTAGAAAACCCAAATATTTTATAACGGACAATTATCCAGCCTGAACTTTGCACCAGAGACATTATATTGATTATAATGGACAGTAAATAAACCTGCCCTTTGCTCCAAAGGGAGACACTGTTTTTGTCTTTCAAAGTTGTTTGCCATACAAATATCCTTGAAAAAATAGTCCAGAATAAAGTCAGACAGTAGTGCTTGTGCATTCAACATGTACACAAATGTGAGAGACCCATGGGGAATTGTTTCCCAACAGTGTGAATCACTTGGGTGCAACATTTTTGCAGTAACAAGTCAAAAATCAGTACCTGAAAATGTGAACTTCACTGGAAATGGAGTGTTTCATATAGGTGACATTTTCATATAACTGAAACTCATGCTTGCAGTTGCCGAAATTTGAAAGGATAAATACTTATGGTGGAAACATTTCAAAAATATATAACAAATTATTGTGTCATCTTAAACAGATGGTAGAAACACTACACACATTTCTAAGTGAGAAGGTATGAAATGAGAGTTTTAACCTGTTCTATAAAATCTGTGTGTTTGGGGGAGATCTGACTGGTTCTCGCATGAAAGGCTCCCCCAAAGCAAATATGACAACACTTTAGAGTGGGAATTGCCTAGCCATCTAGTCAATTTCAGTTGGTGAATCCCTCAGAACCAAGAGATATTTAGGAACAATTCTTTAGGAATTAAGCCCAGGACACTACTTCTAAGAGTGAAGAAATTCTAGGGTCTTATTCCTTGTCCAAGGAGTGGTGAAAAATACATTTATAATATATTAGCCAATCTACATCTTAAACAACACTAGTTTTAATTAATGAAAACCCAGTACTAATACCCGTTAAGTCAAACCCAGTCATTTCCCTAATGAAAACCCATTTCTAACATTTGGTATGCTAAATAACAAAACATCCAGTGTGGATCAGAATAGATACAATGGTTACAGTGGCTGGGTCTTTTCATATTAAATGCTGCAAAGTGAATCGTAATTAGGGCAAAAGGCTGCCCTTAGAATGTAGAGTAAAACTCACTATCATAGACATGCATAGTCACTGTCTCACGGGCACACGGTATAAGTTATAGCCCTCATCAGAAGGGGTTACTGTTCATTCCGTTTTACAACTGAGGAAACAGAGGAATAGAGAGATTATGGAACTCAGAGTCACAAAGATGGGAAATGGCAGACCTAGCTCAGAGTCAGCGTACACTTTTGTTCTGTGCGTAACCTAACCTACTGCTGGGTTCTGCTGCATCTTTAATTTTTTCCCCCCTGTATTCTGTCTCTACCAAGTAGTCGATTTCCATTATTTCCTTCTTTTATGAGTCTTTTCCTGCTAGTTAGCAAATTAAAATTCTCTGGGAGCTGAAAATCTAGTTTTGAGCTCTTGGAGCTATTTGCTTTTAGGTAGCAGTCATTAGGACTGAATGAAAGAGTATGGCCTGGATTTGGTACTGTGACCTTGTGAAAGCCGCTTCCAGGATTCCTGAGGGCTGCGGAAATCTGTCCTCTCCGTAAGTGGTTTGTGACTATGTTTAATTTTAACAAAGTGGGGAATGGGAGCAGGTGATGGCCGGGTTGCGCTTGATGACTCCGGCTCCATTCAGGATCACGTTTCTGTGGTGACTGGTTGGTATTGTGTAAGGATGATTATTAATTCCAACGATCAGCAGGGCCTGAGCCAGATTAATCTCCATATGGCAGAGGGACACGAGATCCGAGTGTAACCATCGACATACACAGGTCCCAACCTTATCTACATGCTGGCACAGACTGTGTCAATTTCTCATTCTTCTTTGGGAATATATCATTTGATTCATGTGTGAAAGGTCAGAGAGGGAGGAGTATAAATCCCACTTTTGTTCAGCCTTCTGGGCAGTTGGAGCCTGCTGATTTCTGCGATATGCATGATGTATAACAGAATGGCCACCTCTCAGATTTACAGTCTTCCCTTGGAGTCAAAATTAAGCAGGCAACCGTTTATTAACATTTTAAAGAGAGAGACCTAAGTTCTGGTAGCACTACAAGTTTAGAGAATTTGGATGAGTGAAAAGCCCTTCTAAATCTGTTTACCCAGACTGTTCATTGATGAGCACGTGTAAGCATATGCAAGTGTTGGAGAGTGTGTTTTTAGCCTGTTACCGTGGTATCTACATAGCTTATTCTCTCACTTCAATCAGGTCCCTGATCAAGTGTCCTTTATTGGATACCTCTTCCCTTATCACACTATATGAAACAGGACTCCTCCCCATCCCCTGCTGCTCTCTCCCACTTCCCTTTTACCATCTTTATGTATTTTCATCGATTCTACCACCACCCAATATGTGCCTGTACGCTGGCTGGCTGATTTCCTACTTGAGTTTAAGCTCAGTAGGAGCAAAGACTTTGTCTTACTCATGGTTACATCCATCCTTAGAGCCCAGAACAGTTGCCTGGCACACAGTAGGGTCTCAGAGAGTATTTGATGAAGGAAAATGAAATGAAACGTTTACAAAGTTTCTTCTCCTCTTTCCAGTGGCAACGGCAATGCGGAAAACGTAGTTCAGATCATTCAACATTCAAAGTAAAGAACTTTAATTTGCACAGTGCTGTTGGCAAAGAATATTTCATTTAACTGCCATTAGCCCTTGTCCTGCAATAGCTCCATGCTGTTGAATTGCAAATATTTTTGTTTTCACTTGGAAGAAGCAGTGAAATCGTGTGGCATCCACTGAATCTTTTTCTTCTCTTTTTTTTTTTTAATGTGCAATTTGTTATCTATAGAGGAACTAGATTATCCTTAATCGCAAGACACAATAAGCATTTTGAGTAACACAAGTTGGAGGAAGGCCAAAAGCTAATAGAAAAATAATGTGCCCTCCTCGAATTAAGGAAATTGACTGTATAATGAGAAAAAAGTTTAAATTAGTTACCAGTGGCCCCAAGATGAAGCATAAGTGATGTTTATTACTGGAAATCTGCAGAACCTACAATTAATTATTCTGTTATTTTTCCTTAAAGCTTAATTTAACCAGTAGCCATGATGATACAGAAAACCTTTCAGGGAAAATGGTTATTATGAAAAAGACAGGTGGGATTTGCCCAATAACTCCTAGATACTGCTAGCGTTACCAAACCCTCACATGCCACAATATGCTGTTGTTGAGAGTGCCCAGCCTTTATGAAACAGATCCTTTGAAGTCTGTAGTAGAAAAAGCACAATTTTCACTCTGCCAAAATTTGTAGTTGAATTCTAAAATTGAGTAGGACAGCGGCTCCCAGCATCTACAGTTCTTCCTGTTTTTCATCCATGGTGCAGTGGAGTCCAAGGTGAGGCAAATATTTAGACCATCCACCCGCCACAGGAGAGTGTATACAACTTGGGCCACCCACACTTCAAAAGACCATTGTCAAAGGCTATTTCTGCATAGACTTCTCAGTTGGTCATATGGATCCAAATTCATCTTATTTTTCTCTCACTTGTAAAGGTCTTCCCTCACCCCACACCTCATCTTTATGACGCAACTCCTTTCTGCCTGTCTTGGGAAGCTCTGCCAGGTTACTCCAGTGCATAAATCTGAACACTCACTGGCATATAAAACTATGAAGTTGATGATGATGGTAAATATTTATTGAGCTCTTACAGTGTAACAGGTCTGCAGTTTACTTATGTTATCTCATTTAATCCAACACCCTGTGAGGAAAATACTACCATTACCTACATTTTCACACATGAGGGTTAGAAACATTAGTTAATGCCTGAGACGATTCGCTCTATAGAGGTGAGGAGGTGAGGTCTGTAGGCAAACCCAATTCCACTACACAGAAGTTAGTTCCATGCTGCCTTATAGTTACTGTTGTTTCATGTCTCATTTTTGCCTGCCACACTAGCTTGGAAGGTCATTTAAGACAGGAGACTCACCCTGTTATGTCTTTGGTACGCGGCCCAAAGACTTTGATGATCACCAAGTGGACTTCAGTAAATAGCTGCTGATGGTTTGACCCTGTCGGCTAAGACTATTTCCTCTTTCAGAGTCCTAGAGGAGAGAGATGACTTTCATTTCTTGCTGATCGTTTCCTTGTTGTCCTGTACTTGAGAGGCTTTTGAGACTGTTTCTTCACTAATAGAGATGAGTTGTTTGATTCACCCAAACCCAACCTAAGGCACTGCTTTTCTCTTAGTGACTTAATGGCTTGGCTAGATAATGCCTGTTCCTTTATCTCTTTCTCATAGAAATTACTGAAGATAACTTCAGTCTGCCAGAGACTGATCTGACAGTCCATTCATTGCTCTACAATCAGTCATAGAATACCTGAGCTCAAAATGACAGAGAGGAACATCCAATTCATTCTCTCTTTCTTACAGGCAAGGAAACTGAGACTAGTTGGCCAGTAAGTGGTCCCTGGCTCTTTCTTCCTCACCTCTATTGAGCCACTGCAAAAGGCGCAAAGGATACTGAGTAAGGGTTTATCCCGAGCCCTGGATCTAGAGTCCTATGCAAATGAAATATCAACAAAGCATGGTAATAGGCTATTTTTTTTTATTGGAGTATAGTTGCTTTACACTGCTGTGTCAGTTTCTGCTGTACAGCAAAGTGAATCAGCCATACATAATACACATATCCCCTCTTTTTTGAATTTCCTTCCCATATAGCTCATGCAGCTCAATATCAAAAAAACAAACAACCCAATCCAAAAATGGGCGGAAGACCTAAATAGACATTTCTCCAAAGAAGATATTCAGATGGCCAACAAACACATGAAAAGCTGCTCAACATCACTAATTATTAGAGAAATGCAAATCAAAACTACATTAAGGTATCACCTTGCAATGGTCAGAATGGCCATCATCAAAAAATAAGCTATTTTTTGAGAGTTCATAGAAGTCAGAGAATACTCACTGTGGACTTTGGGTGGTCAGGAAGGGCATCTCAGAGGAGGATACAGCTGAGTTGGGAATTAAGGGTTGTGAAAGATTTTGACAAGAGGAAAAGGTGGAAAAAGGTTCCGGAGTAGAGAAGTATAGACATAGTAAAGTCAAAACCAGTGGTTGGGAGCTCTGAGAGTATTTGGAGGGGAGCACCTCTTTGCAGAGTGGGGAGAAAATCTCCTCTGCCAGAGATGCACGCATCCATAGGACAAGCCTAAGAAATTTGGCAAATGGAAGTTACGAAGGTTTTCGACCACCAAGGTGATGGGACAGAGGTGTTTCATGAAAATTTATCTCATTGTGGTTTGCAGGTTGAACTTGAGTGGGAAGAAACTGGAAGCAGGCCAGCCAATTTGGAGGTTACCTGAGATGCTTTACGGTATGATTACCTCAGAGTTCCCACACATTACAATGAAGGCAGTTAGAATCTGATGACTCAGAGAAATGAGATTGAATTTTTGGTCTGAACCTTTTTCTGGTGAATGGAAGGAGGGCTTTTTGTGAGGGAAGTGTGTTAGACATGGAGGGGCTCCACCTGGATTCCCATTCAAGGGAGGATTTGATGCTAAGCTGTGTGTGGGGAGTTAGGTCATCATTCAGCTTCCGGCTCTCAGGATGGTCAGGATCTGTGTCTGTGCTTGGGAGGTATCAGGTCATGCCTCTGGCACTGAAGCTGGCCATTTCTGCCCAGTGCTGGTCATTCTGATGGACAGACAGTATTTGCTCCAGGGCTCCCAGATGGGTGAGCTGTAGCTTTGTGGGAACTGCACTGAAGTTCAACTTTTCCCTTTCTTCATTTCTGATTTCACTTCTTCCTTTCTTTATAAGTGTTGATCCCTAACAAATATATTTCTACAAAACTCCATCATGAATCCAGTGTTCATTTCCAGAGAACCCAACCTGTGACAAGAGGGCAGGGAAGGACACAGATCAGGAGGAGGCAACAGAGCTGTGTGTGTGATACTGAAGCACATACCGGTGATACTTTTCTGCTTTCTACTTGGGAGGTATTTAGGGTTAAGGATCTGGTTGAAAGAAGGGTTGGGGAGTTATTTGAATCTGCTCTTGCATAGCTCTTCTACAGAAGTACTGAAAGAAAAATTTCCACATCAGAGAAGTGGTAGTGAGTGATCAGTTGTGCTGAGTCTATGGAAGTGGCTGGGGTTGGTGGTGGTGTAGTCTTTCTCAGCCCCTAAGCCACTTCTTGGTGTTGCTGAGAACTTCTTTTCCATTCCTTTAAATGATGGCAACTACTTTTGTTATTATTCTCTGTAAAATGAAGATGGACTGGGTTATTATGCTCCATATCAAGCAACTCCCAATGCTCAGTGACTAAGAACGGTGGAGGTTTAGTCCTTTCACGTAACACATGCTCACAGCAGGTGTCCTGGGGACTCTTGCTTTGCCCATCGTGTTCTGGGACCCAGGATTCTGTTGGGCAAACTTGCAGTGCTAAAGACCTCTTCCCCCAATTATTCTTTTTGCTATACACCATGCTGGTGGCCATGGCAGAGGGAAAAAGAGAGTTCTGGAAGGTCTCACATTCAGGTTAAATGCTTTATCTGGGAAATGGCATACATGACTTGCACTCACATATACCAGGCAGAAGTATTCACATGGACTCCATCTAGGAAGTACATCCCTATTATGAGCCTCGAAGAGGAGGCACCTGGAAATATTAGGTGAAGACCACAGATAACTAAAAGGTTTTCATTTTCTCTTTCCTGTCTCTGATACCCTACTTCTACCATTTTCCACTTAGCTGCCTAAACTTTAAAATGCCAGCACACCCGTAGACTATGCGGAGGTTCTTGAAGAATTTCCAGGGATTGAGGATTGTGGAGACGAGACTCCCCTCTCTGCCTGATAGGCTTTTGTCTCTGTGTGTGTAACATTCTTTACAATATAAAGTGGGGTTAAAGAAGACTACTTCCTTCTAGAATTAAGTTAGACATTTGCATAGCAACACAAAAGGGACGGAGGGAGAGAATTGGGCGGAGAAGAAAAGGTATAATGGAAATCCCACCTTGGTGTTCATTATAATGTCACTCCTCCAGCAAAATTACCTTGTATCCCTGACAAAGTTGAAAGGTGTTACTCCTGGTTATCAGCCACAACTCCTCTCATTAGCCGTTCATCTCACCACTTCCGCAGTCATTTATCTAAATGTATGTGTAAAATTACGAAGAAATAAAAGAACTAATCCATAAGGGCACATGAGCATAGGCAGGTAAGGGGATGGGATGGGAGACATGCTAGGAAAGAATAAAAAGTAATATGAAACCCATATTTCACGAAGCACAGGAAGAGATTTCTCATTAGCTCATCCATCTCATTATCCTTCTAGAAGATGTTTCAATATTTACTTTCACAAAGACAGTTTTTAAAGATTCAATTTTTTCTTGCTTAAATGTAGGTTCAGATATCTAGAGAAAAATGCATGTTTTCTAGAAATGTTCACCTTTACCGATAATGTTGTCTCTAGCTAGGGATTAGGAAAGTTTATTCTTCAAAAGCCAGTTACCTGGGGCTTCCCTGGTGGCGCAGTGGTTGCGAGTCCGCCTGCCAATGCAGGGGACACGGGTTCGTGCCCCGGTCCGGGAGGATCCCTCATGCCGCGGAGCGGCTGGGCCCGTGAGCCATGGCCGCTGAGCCTGCGCGTCCGGAGCCTGTGCTCCGCGACGGGAGAGGCCACAGCAGTGAGAGGCCCGCGTACCACAAAAAAAAAAAAAAAAGCCAGTTACCTAAATGCCTTCAACATCACTGAATGTAGAAGAATACAGAAAATGCCTGAATTGCAATCAGAATAATTCAGGTTTGAGAAATGAAGGCATTTGTTGCTTGAAAAGATTACTGCACACTGGAGTAGTTTATGATAACCGTAAGAACTACCATGTGTTGTGAGCCTCTGCTTACTATATTTCAAACACCGGGTTGAGTTTTTCCGTATGTTATTTCTAATCTTCACAGTGACTCCATGATGTGGGCTTACATGAATATCCCAGTGTCCAATAAAAAGGCTCAGAAAGGTTAAATAACTTGCCCAAGGCTACACGGGAAAAAAGAAGCAGAAATGAGATGCAAACCCAGGTCTGAGAAAACCTCAACTACGTGTTGAAGTTCAGTAGTGAGGATGCTATTGATGATGATGATAGCAGTAATGAGAGTAGATTATAGTTATTGATACATGCCCCCCTCTCTCATAAGCAATATTGATGTATTAACTCATTTAATCCTCAAAAAACCCATTGAGCTCTAGTATACCATTTTACAGATGAAGAAATTGATATGAAACTAAGAGAAGTTAAGGTAGTAGTGGTTATTTATTTAAAAAAATAACCAAGGCCAACTTTGATTAATCTTCACTCCCTGTAACATAGCATGAGGCAAATGTACAGAACTGTAGTTCTCTCTCTCCATTTGTTCTCTTTTCCTTCCAGTGTCAGTACCAGGAGCCAGAGGATGTTGCGAAGGATGACGGTTAAGCATGTGAACTCTGAAGCTAGACTGTCTGAATTATAATCATAGCTGAATGGATTTGGGGAGAAGTCCCTGGGTTAGTTTTCTTGGGCTGCCATAACAAATTACCAAAAATTGGGTGGTTTAAAGCAACAGAAATGTATTGTCTCATAGTTTGGGAGGCCAGAAGTCTGAAATCAAGGTGTAGGCAACTTTATTCCCTCCAGAGTTGCAGGGGAAGGATCTGTTCTAGGTCTCTCTCCTTGCTTCTTGTGGTCGCTGACAGTCCTTGGTCTTCTCTGGCTTGTAGACACATCGCTCCAGTCCTTGCCTCTTTCTTCACATGGCATTCTCTATGTGCCTCTGTGCTTCCAAATTTTCTTCTTCTAATAAGGATGCCACTCATATTGGATTTAGGGCCCACCCCAATCAAATATGACCTCATCTTAACTTGATTATATCTATAAAGACCCTATTCCCCCAAATGGTCACATTCACAGGTTCTGGCTGGCCATGAATTTTGAGGGGTACAGTGTTCAACTCAGTACTGTCCCTAAAATTCTCTAAGTGATTTTCATGAGAAAAATGGTGATAAAAATGACACCTATGTTATAGGCATGTTGCAAGACTTAATATACATGAAGAAAATTAAGAACAGAGCTCAGCACAAAACAAATATTATTCAAGTGTTAACCATTTTAATGACATGACTAACTTCTACTCAAAACCTGATAGGATCAAGAGTTATGTTTGGGGTTAGCAGATGCAAACTGTTACTTATAGAATGCATAAAAAACAAGGTACTGCTGTATAGCACAGGGAACTATATTCAGTATCCTGTGATAAACCATAATGGAAAATAATATTAAAAAAAAATGTATATATGTATAACTGAATCACTTTGTTGTACAGCAGAAATTAACACAACATTGTAAATCAACTATACTTCAATAAAAAAAGAGTTATGTTAGACCCGATTCTATTAAAAATAGGTATATGCATTTTCCCCTAGCCCTTGTATTTTTCTGTAAATTAATAGAGCTGATGGCTAAAACTGGTGCTTACAGAACTTGGTTTCACTCCAGCAAGGCAGGCTTTGATCCCAGTCAATGCAACAACAGAGGAAGATCAATATACAAATCATTCTTTATATAGTGACATAAAAAATACTGAATTTTATTCTATACCTTTTTGGAGGGAGAGCGTTCCCCTTTCCTTTCCTTTCCTTTAGCTTATTATCTTTCCTCTTTTCTCTGTCAAGATTTTGCATCTAGCAAGATACATGCAGGGTATCAAAGGGAACTTTCACTGTGGCCCAAGCATAAAAAATTATCAGATTCATATAGCAAATAAGTGAATTGAGACAACAATTGCAATCTGCTGCTCTGAGTGAAATGAGATTTCATGTGGGGCTTCCTAGCCCTCCGGCCCTGAAAGAAATTAAAATAAGATTACCTGACAGTGCAGAGGTTTCTATGTTTTAAAACTAAATCCTGTAGTCAGTTGCCGATTCTGCTTAGTATTTCTTAAGAAGCCCAATGAATGATTTATCACTAGATTGAGTCAGTGTTTATTTTCAGTCACAGATCTTGGAACTGGAGGGTGCCTTAGAGTATCCAGGGCCGCCCCCTCGTTTTACCATTGAGGAAATATTTACCTACTTGGGTTTGTAATGGGCTGTTACATATGACATGCTTCATTTCCCCTCGGTCAACCCTCCCTCCACAGTTCCATTCCATTCTTAAAGCTCGCAATTTGTAGTACCTGAATATGCAGGAATGATTTTTTGAAAGCAACAGTTTGGTTCAACAGAAAAAAGAAAAGTCACAGAAAATGGAAACAAACAAAATCCCTTTCTATTAGTTACTGTCAATAGGAGCCAGAGTGTTAAAGGAAGTTAAACTCAGTGGCACAGTGCAGTTTCGGAGTATTTAAGTCTAGTTGAAGCTTGCCGAGTTGCAGTTCTTTTGGGTTCAAATCAATTAAATTCTTCAAGTTTAGAAAAGTGGTCGTGCAAGCTCTCATTTTGCTCAAGGAGACTTTCGTTTCATTATTACTCTTGGCAGCACTTCCGTACATAATTTTAAAAATTAATTTTGCTTTGCTGTAGTTGAATTTTTAATGAATGCATAGTTTGTTAGGCTTCCTCTTAATCGTAGCCATGTGCCAGGAGGGAATTGATTTGCTCGTGAAGAACTTGTATCCACAATAGTCATTCCCAGGGTAAGTGAATGGGTGTTCCACTTAGGCTCTGTTTAAAAAGAGCTTTGTGATGTGGTCATAACAAGTTAAACTGACAGTAATAGAAAAAGTAATAGAGGATAATAAGAAAGATACTACAATGAAATGCTCTCTCTTATTTCTTTCCTGAGAGCATATGCTGTTTGCTTTGAGATTAAAAAACTATGCTGGGCTCTGGAAGGATTTGATTTGACTTGTCATTTGAGTCAACCTCTAAGATTAGGACAAGTTGTATTCTTGTCTGTCTTGGGCTCCATGGCCATCATATCCTCACCTGTTAAATGAGGTACCCGAGCCCAGAGATCTTTAAGTTTCTTCTTGCTCTGAAATTGAGAGTCTTTATTATTCCCTGGTGAAGATGGCCATTGCCCAAAGAGTTTGAGGCACTTTGTGAATCTGCTTTTTTAACTGATCTTAAAAAAACATTTCAAACAAAACAAAACGACAGACAAACAAGTTCATTCATTTAGAGGGAAGTGGCTCAGGCTGGTGAGCCAGGTGCTGTATATCTCCCATCAGACGTATTATTATAAGAAAAAATTTACAATAATCTTGGAATCAAGAGATCTGTATCCAACTGCTCACTTTGTTATTTCCTGGGAGAGTCTCCTATTTTCTTTAGATTTCACTTTCCTTAACTGTAAAATGAGAATAGCCATACCTTCCCTACTCACCATGTAGAATTTTTATGATGAGCCACTGAGATTTGTACTTGAAAGTCATTTGCAAGTCATATAGAGTGTTCTAAGCTGAACCGTCTGCCCTAGAGATTTCTAGATCATAAAGAACACATGTGTCCTTTTAGGAGAGAACATCAAATTTCACTTTGTTCTCTCAAACAAATCCTAGACGCCCTAGCACTCTACATAGCATTACACCCTACAAAACACTTGAAAAAAACCCCCAGAAACATCATGCACCTACGTATCTGAAGTGCTTATATCATTTCTGGTTACCTTTTCATGAGCACCGTTCCCAACCCTAGATAGTCCCTAGAAAGAGATTCTGGATCTTTCTCTTCCTGTTCTTGGCCATCAGGGCTTGGCACTTCTCTCTGCCAATGTCTTCAGATCTGAGATCTCCTCTGGCTTAGGAACTCTCTCTTAGCTCTTAACATGTCTTTAAGACGATCTCTAAAGATCATTATTCAACTTTTACTCCTTCATTTAGTAAAAATATTGTTGAGTATTACTATGTACTTGGTGCTTTTAATCCCAAGAGTAGAGTTTTGAACTTGACAAAATCCTGGTCCTCATGGGCCTCATAAATGATAAAAGGCATCATCTGAAATACCTCAGCTCGTAGGACCTCTTGAACCAATTCTTAGGGTACATCAGGAAAACCCCTTCTTTCCCATTCCTTAAAGACTCCTCTTAAAATCTCCCTTTCTCCTGAGAGAATGGGGAAAATCTTCTGAACAAGGAATATTCCTCCTTGTCTTTCTTTTATTCTCTGGAAGGAACTTTCTTATGAAGACTCAGGAAATAACTATATTTTTTAGAGCTGTGCAGTTAACGTAGTGTGGAGACCTACTTTGTGTTTATTTTCTTTGTAAATTATACGTTTTGATGGTCCTAGAGGTAGTTATCAAAATCAGAAGGGAAGCTGAGAAACAGAATCCCCTACATTCACCACATCACATTGATTTACCTTGTTTCAATTTATGAGCATGACTTTCCTCTCTGTAGACTGACCTTGTCCAAGAATCCTTTCTGGTGACCTTGTCCTCTCATTGATGTTAGGTGGCATTGACAAACCTTCTCTCAAAGTCAAGAGCAATGCCTGTGGTAGAGCCCGACCTCACAGCTGCAAATGAGATTAGAGCTACCACAGCTTTGAAGAACAAAGTTGGGAGCCTAATGCAGTAAAATTGCTGATCATCATCAATGTTGATTAGTCTGTTGAAGGAGAGAGAATGAATCAGCAGCTGTCACCCACTGCTGTCTAACAGGTGAGAAGACTGTGTGTTGGCAGGAACGCAGTGGATCTCATGTGTCTGGATGGAGTGGAAGTGACTCCAAGTCCAGATTAAGAAAGTGTAGCCATCCAACACAGCTGCATTACCACAGCTGGTTGGATTCCTGAGCCAGCACCAGCATGCTCAGTGTCTACTGACATTTGGATGAACATCTATTGGCTCTTTCTTACTCTCTCACTCTTGCTCTCTCACCCACTCTCACAAGTTTTATTGAAATATAATTACCATGCCATAAAATTTGCCTGCTTAAGTGTGCAATTCAATGATTCTTTTTTTTTTTTTTTTTTTTTTTTTTGGCGATACACGGGCCTCTCACTGTTGTGGCCTCTCTGGTTGCGGAGCACAGGCTCCGGATGCGCAGGCTCAGCAGCCATGGCCCACGGGCCCAGCCGCTCCGCGGCACGCGGGATCCTCCCGGACCGGGGCGCGAACCCGGTTCCCCCGCATCGGCAGGCGGACGCGCAACCAAGCCGCCCCGCGGCACGCGGGATCCTCCCGGACCGGGGCGCGAACCCGGTTCCCCCGCATCGGCAGGCGGACGCGCAACCACTGCGCCACCAGGGAAGCCCGTAGCATAATGTTTTTGAGGTCCACCCGTGAAATAGCATGTATCAGTAGCTCATTCCTTTTAACACATGAATAGTATTCCATTGTATGAATAAATCACATTTTGTTTTTCCATTCACCCACTGAATCATACAATGTGTAGTCTTTCGTGACTGGCTTCTTTCATGTAGCATATGATTCCAAGGTTCATTTATGTTGTAACATGTATTAGTATTTCATTTCCTTTATTGCTGAATGTTATACCATTATATGAATATGGCATATTTTTCTGTTCATCAGTTTATGGATATTTGGGTTGTTATCAGTTTTTGCTTATTATGAAAAATGCTGCCATGAACATTCATTTACAAGACTTTGTGTGGACATATATTTTCATTTATTTCAGCTATATCTGAGTAGAATTGCTGAGTCATGTAGTAATATGGTGTTTAAACTTTTGAGGAACTGTCAGAATGTTTTCCAAAGTAGTTGTACCATTTTACATTCCAAATTATAATATTTAGGGTTCCAACTTCTCCATATCCTCATCAAAATGTATTAATATATTTTTATTGCAGCCATTTTAGTCGGTATGAAGTAGTATCTCACTGTGCTTTTAAGTTGCAGTTACCTGCTGGCTGATGATATTTATGCGCTTATTGACAATATGTGTATCTTCCTTTGAGAAATGTCTATTTGAATCCATTGTCTATTCTTAATAGAGTTATTCATCTTCTTATTATTGTGCCATAAGAATTCTTTGTGTATTCTAGATACAAGTCTCTTATGCAACATGTGAATTGTAAGCATTTTTTTCCATTCTGTAGATAGTCTTTTTATTTTCCAGTGGTATCTCTAGAAGTGCAAAGGTTTTACTGTTGATGTAGTTCAATTCATCTATTTTTTGATTTCATTAATTGTACTTTTGGTGTCATAGCCAGCAAACCATTGTCTAAGCTACTGTCATGAAGATTTGCTTCTCTATTTTCTTCTAACGGTTTTAAAGCTGTAGGCTCTTATATTAATTATGTGATCCATCTTGAGTAAATTTTTGCATATGGTGTAAGGTAGGAGGTACACATTTCCAATTTTTTTTTTTTTTGCATATGGATATCCAGTTATAGAAGCAACATTTGCTGAAGAGACTCTTTTTACCCCCATTGGATTGTCTTGGCATTCTGAAGGGTAGGCCAATAGAAATATCTGAAGGGTAGAAATATCTGTCTTTTTCTTTGGAAGGAGAGCATTCGTTCTTTCACTGTTCAGTATAATGCTTGTGGGTTTTTCATAGATGCTTTTTATTAGGTTGACAATGTGCTCGTAACTTGTTTTTATTGTGAAAGGGTGTTATATTTTTTTCAAATGCTTTTTCTGCATCTATTGAGTTAATCACATGAGTTTTATTTTTTATTCTATTGATATGATGTATTACATTAATTCATTTTCAGATGTGAAACCAACCTTGCATTCCTGGGATAATCCCACTTTCTCATGCTGCATTTTTAAAAATATGTTGTTAGATTCAGTTTACTGGTATTTTGTTGAGGATTTTCTGTATATATTTATAAGAAATATTGGTCTGTAGTTTCTTGTTTTATCTTTGTCTGGTTTTGGTATCAGGATAATACCAGCCTCATAGAATGAATTGGGAAGTGCTCCCTTTTCTTCTGATTTTTAAGAAGATTTTGTCAGGTGTTCTGAAAGAACTGGTATTAATTGTTGTTTAGATTTTTGGTCGAATTTACCAGTAACATAATCTGATCTTGGGTTTTTCTTTGTAGATAGTGATTTTGATTGATAATTCAATCAATTTACTTTTTATAAGTTTTTCTGTATTTTATATTTTTTCTTGAGACAGTTTTGGTACTTTTTGTCTTTTAGGAGTTTGTTTTACCTAAGTTATCTAATATTTTGGCTTATAGTTGTTTATAGTATTCTTATTATCTAGTTTATTTTTATAAAGTTGGTAGTACCTTTCATTTCTCTTTCTAATTGTTTGAGTCTTAAGGGGTTTTGAGTTTTTAAATTTTTCAGTAAGTGTTTGCAGCTATAAATTTCTAAAAAACTGCTTTAACTGTGTCCTATAAGTTTTAATAATATTCACTGATCTCAAAATATTAAAAAAATTCCCTTGTGACTTTTTTCCTTGAACCATTGATTATTTAGGACTTATTTAATTTTGACATATTTGCAAATTCTCCAAAGTTTGTTCTTATATTTATATCTAACTTTATTCCTTTGTGGTCAGAGAATCTGTTTTTAAAGATAATTCCATTTCTTTTACATTTTAAATCTATTGGTGAGAGGAATTTGTATTCTGCTATTGTTAGGTAGAGTATTTTATGGATGTCTGCTAGTTTAGTTGGTTTATAGTGGTGTTCAGTTCTTCTGTTTCTTTTTTTAGTCCTCAACCTAGTTGTTATATCAATTAGTGAATGTGAAACATTGAAGTCTCTAGCTATTATTGTTGAGCTGTCTAATTCTCTCTTTAGCTGTGTCAGTTTTTGCTTCAAGTAATTTGGGGCTCTGTGGTTAGGTCCATATGTTTATAATTGCTACATCTTTTGGATGAATTGACCCTTTCATTTTTATAACATGTCCCTCTTTATCTCTAATAATACATTTGTTTTAAAGTCTATTTTGTCTCATATTGGTGTAACTACTCCAGCTGTTTTCATGGTCTCTCGTTTCCTTTTTTCTGTTTTTTAAAAATTTTCTATTTACATCTGAATTGAAAATGTGCCTTCTGCAGACAGCATTATAGTTGGATGCTGTTATTTCCCTCATTCTGACAATCTCTGCCTTTATATTAGATTAGCAAATTTATTCACATTTAGTGTTATTATTAATATAGTTGGATTTTCATTTGTCATTTTGTTTTTTGCCTTCCAAAGATCCTCCTTTACTATTTTCACTAACATTTAGTGAATATTTTCTATTGTAACATTTTAATTCCTTTAATTAATATTTCAGTATATATATATATGTATATGTGTGTATTTATATATATGTGTGCGTGTGTTTTCTTAAGTGGTTGCCCTAGGGCTTACCATTTATCTTAGTCTATCAGAATCTGCTTCAGATTTACATCATAATTCCAGAAGGTACAGAAACATTGTTTTTATATATCCATGCTATATCCATGTTGTCCCTTTTTTGGTGTTATTTTTGTCATACATATTCAGCTATCATATGTTACCATCCCCAAAATACATTGTTATAATTATTGCTATATATAATTTAATGTCTTTTAAAAAAGGTGATAGAAGAAAAGACTGCAAGTGTATATTTATAATGTTTGTTAAGTTAAACTTCTTATTTACTTTTTTTCTGATTTTCTTATTTGTTCCTGTGGATTCACATTACAGTTTGGTGGCATTTTTTATTCAAATGCAACTTTGCTTCCACCCACTTTCTTTGTGAGGTTTTACCAACTATATTACATTTCTATATGTTATTTTGGCCTAACAATACAATTATCTTCATATTATTTTATACAATAATTTAAAAATCAGTTATAAAGGGAGTCTTTATGATTACATAATTACCTTTGTGGTTATTCTTTCTTTTTCCATGTAGATTTGAATTACTGTCTGGGGTCACTTGCTTTCTGCCTGATAAATTTCTTGTATCTTTTACAAGTGGATATGCTAGCATGAATTCTTTCATTTTTTGTTTATCTGGGAATATGCTTATTTTACCTTCATTTATTGAAAGATAGTTTTGATGGATATAAAATTCTTGCATGACAGTTATATTTTTTGTTCTATTCAGCACTTTGAATATGTCATCCCTCTGGCTTCCCTTGTTTCTTATAAGTCAGATGTTCATCTTATTAGGCTTCCTTTACATGTGATTAGTCATTTTCGTCTGGCTGCTTACAAAATTTTCTCTTTGGCTTTGGCTTTCAGCGTTTTTATTGTGATGTGGATGTAGATCTTTTTGCATTTATTTTACTTGGAATTTGTCGAGCCTCATCAAGTTTGGGAACCTTCTACCATATTTTTGAACATTTTAATGCTCATTTATATCTCTGTTCTCTTTTTGGTACTACCTTTACACATGTATGCTAAATTGGTATGTTTAATGGTGTTCCATGTTTGTCTAAGGCTGTTTATTTTTTTTTCATTCTTTTTATCTGTGTTTTTCAGGCTGCATAATCTCTATCTCTCTTCAAGTTTGCTGATTTTTTTCTTCTGTCAGTTCAAATCTAGTATTGAATCCATCTAATGAATTGTTTATTTCAATTGTACTTTCAAATCTGGAATTTCTATGTGTTTCTCTTTTGTACTTTCTGTCTTTTTATTGATATTCTTTCTTTGGTGACACATTTTCTTCTTATCTTTTATTACTTCTTTAAGTGTGTTTCCTTTAGTTCTATGAACACATTTATTACAACTGCTTAGAAATCATTGTCTGCTAAGCCCACAATTTGGACCCTCTTAAATCCCTTCTCTATGCCTGCTTTTATTCCTGTGTATAGGTCAGGTTTTCCTGTTTCTATCAGAAATGGTAACTACATGGTATTTTTCCCCATTCTTTGTCCCCACTGAAGAAAAATGCTTGACTTTGTGATCATGACTTTTAGTGAAGTTATGTGACAGTACACAAAGCAAAAGGAGCCAAGGTATTTGGCTTTTGTGTTCCAAAAGTTTAAGTTCTGTTGGTTAATTTAGAGGATTTTGAATAAAATGGTTGGCAGAAGCAGAATAAAAAAAAGGGGAGTTCCATGCCTACTCCCAACCATACTAGAAAAAGAATCACATGGGTGGAAAGGAAAAGAGGGGAGATGGTAAGAGAATGATTAAAGAGGGGAAATGTAGGATCTTTGAGAGAGTGGGAACTGGGACCTGATTCAATAACAGGATGCTCAGAGGGTAGGGAGAGGGTATAGAATACCATCAGTCAGAATAAGGAATCTCTGTATACTGGGCCCGTGTGGATAGAGACCTAGACAGATATGAAGAGTTTCACTGGAGTAGAAGTTGCAGAAAGGTGTTTATGCCTCAGCCTGCTCTGGTCGTAGCAGAGATGACAACAGACTTGAAAAGCTTTATGGACAGGGAGATGGATTATCTCAAAAGTGCCCTGTGTATATCTATGGCTGAGGATAAAAACAGGGAAATGTAGGTCTCACAGTGTTCTTATTTATATAGGTAACTCAAGGGCAGATGTACCATAATACCTTAGCCCTATGTAAGTCCCTAAAACTTAGAAGCAACCAGACATTCCTGCAGTAGGAGGCCTTTGAATACAAAATAATTTGCAATATTGAAAAATGAAGGACTTTTTTACACACACACAAGAATAACCAGGAAAACCTAGCAAAGAAGAGTAATGAGATGGGGATAGTTCTACCATAAATCAAAATATATAGCCCTTATATTTAAAACAGTGTGGTGTTGGCACAGGAATAGACAGACACACCATGGAAGAGAAAAAACCCAAATAATAGCATCAACTGCATATAGAAATCTAGTATGTGATAAGAACAACCCCTGAATCAGTGAATCAATGAGTAAAATTATATTTCTAATAAGCGATTTTGAGATAAGTAAATATTCATATTAAGGATATCAAGTTGGATCCATTCCTCACATTCTACACCAAGATAAATTCCAAATGGATTAGGTATTTAAATGGTAAAAAAAAAAGTACCAGGAGAAAACATGGTAAAATGGCTAAATTCCTTTATATGCAGAGAAAGGCAAAACTTTTTCCTAATCATGAAAAAAAATATGTGCCAAATAAAAAGAAAAATGACAGGCTGGGATACAGTGTTTGCAACTTATAGTACAGATTTTAAATTAACACAATATATAAAGAGCTAAAAGTAAGAAATGTGCCGACAATTCAATATTTTTAAATGGGGAAAAATAGGCCACAAACAGATTACAGAAAATGAAATGAAAATTGCCCCTACACAGATAAAAATATAATCAATCTTTCTCATATTAAGAAGAATACCAATTTAAAGTACAATAAATTTAAATATTTTTTTCTGGTTAGTAATGGTGCTGCAGTTTCTCACCACATTGTAGTACATTTCTTTGATAGTACTTAACACAGGAGACTTGTGTTATGGTTATTTGAGATGGAGATTTTAAGGAAGTTACTCCCTACCCGTACACTCTTCACCCTACTAAGGGTGAGATTATTTTTTTATCTCTAGTTCTTAAAATAGTGTAATTACCTGATTTGTGCCCTTAACTGATTGAACCCCCTATTCAAATGCTTAGCAGAATCGTAAATGCACACCCATAAAACCAGCATCATTTATACTATTCCAACTTTCTAGTGAGATGCAGCAAAGTGTAGTGGGCAGATACATAGCTTTGCAGCCAGATTATTTAGGTTCAGTTCCTGGCCCTGCAATTTACAACTGTGACTTCAGGCAAGATACTCATTCTGTGTTTATATTTCCTTTAAATGGTGATGTAAGTAAAGATAGTTACCTACTTGTAGGGTTATTGTGAGGACTAAATGATTTTTTTATATGTAAAACTCTCACAACAGTGCCACCTTGTAAGTTTAGGAGTCATATAAATATTTTCTACCACTATTTTAATCAAGGAAATAGCACTTCATTTCAACCCAAAAAGATTGGAGAAAATCTCGGGAAAAGATGATAAAAGGGAATATATTAGATTCTGGGAGGGCAGGGAACTTTCTTTTCTATTTTTACCTCCTTGCCTCCCATGATAATTTTGTGACAACAATTATTGTTGCATATTGCGGCAGCCAGTCTTGTACTTACCTTCTTACCCAAAGTGTAGACAATGCTGATTTCCCCACCATATCCTTACTTATCTCTTGTGCTTAGAAGGACCAGTGAGTATCAAGACAGGGGTTATTTTGAAAGACAGGCTTCCAAGCTTTCCAAAATTGTATTGAATAAGTCAAAGAAATTGTTGAAGCAATTGGGATCATGTGCTATAGCTTGGTGTTTGTCACCTTGCAACAGAACAGTAAACATTGAATACCATTCCTTGGCTGCATTTTGGGCAAACCAAATGTTGGTCCTTAAGATCTACCAAAGAATGCATGGGGAATGGGACATCAACTTCTCTAAAATTTCCATCCTTTCAAAAATGTTAATAATAGTAATGATAATAACAGCAATAATATGAGCTGACATGAAAGACTCATATTTTCTTAATCATACACAGATTGTGATTAGAGGCATATTTAGAAAAAATTGTTATTGTTGATCTCTGACATAAATATGAGCAAATTTAATCTGCTTACTATGAAAGTACAGTTTCAAGATGAGTCTTCTGTCCCCCTTCCATCACTAAGACCCTTCTAATAAGAATCTGGAGCTACCTCCTGGCTGGGTCCACTGATGGATGATGACTCTGTAACAGTTGGTAAGAATAAGAAGTTAAGAGTCTGCTGTAACCCTCCAGGAAACAGAATCCATCTCAGCTCATATGTCTAATACTCCTGTTGTACAAATAACCTTTAGTTGAGAGTTATAAACATCTACTTGTTTTAAAGATACAGAGTTGGAATCACTCATTTTATTTCTAACAAACCCTAAGAGAAAATAAGAAGCCATACAGTCTGGAGGAAATAGAATAGTCAGCATTGAGATTAGGATTGACTTCTGAACAACTGGGCCATGAATGGACAGAGTGCCCTTAAAATATTTGTTTTATTAAATTAAGCTGATAGGGCAATCTGAATTAAATTCAGTGTTGTAGATTGCAGGGGCAGGGATCACAGCACATGTCAGGCAGAAGAGTCCCTTTGGATCAGGTATGGAGAAATAGCTAAGCTTAGAAACCAACCTTTGGTGACAAAATATCTTGTCCTTAGGAAATGGGGCTCCAGGCAAGAACGTGTAGACTGATGATTGTCAGTAACCCAGTGACTGGGGAAATAAAAACCAATGTCATAGTGACACTGGCAATGGGGAAAGGAAATTGAATCAGCCCTTTTTCCTAAGACATCTTCTTGAGGAAAGGCTGATTCAGTACCCATTTGCTAAACTATTGGAGGACTCTTTTTATTTCACTTTCTTGGGAAAGGGGGCCAGAGCCTGGAATTGGGCCAAGCAGTTGGAGGAAGAGACTAAGTGAAGATTGTTTCTAAATTTAGAGGCATTAGAAGAGCAGAAATCCAGGCAAGGTTTTAGAGAGAGTTACTTCCCTGTATGTCTGCTTTCCTCCCAGAGCTTCCCTGAGCAGCAGTCCCAGGTAGTGAGAAGTGGTTGGGCTCAGGAATGAGACACACCTGAGTCTGCATCCTGTTTCCACCACTCACTACTTGTCCCATCTTGTCCAATTTCCCGAACCACTCTGAGTCACAGCATCATCATCTAGCCAATGATAATGATAATGACTGCAGAGGATTATCATGAGATTAAATCAGAAAATTGAACTAGAAAGTCTGGCACAGAGTGGGTATTCAAAAATTAATGTCACTTATTTTGAACTCAGAGAGAGCTCAAAAATCTTTTAAAAATTTTGCTCCTTTTTTCATCCAAGCAATTCAGTGAAGTAAAAATTTGCCCTCATAATATCAATACTTTATCAAAATTAAAAATGAACATATGCATTTATCCAATAATTCAGGTTTTAAGATTTTTTTTTCTCTCAGTGATATGAGAAATATATGTACCTTTATTCACTTAACTGGAAAAAAACTAGAACCAACCTAACCATCAATTAATAGGGGTAGAGTTAAATAAATTATGATATACTCACATAGTGAAATATCATGCAGTCTCTAAGATGAACAGAGTAGGTATGTATGAGTTGATTTTAAAATATGGTGAAGAAAAATGTATAATATGATTCCATTATGGTAAAAAAGGCATTTGCATATGTGTTTGTATGTATAACTATTTTATGGAAGAAGACAAAATACTTGATATTTTAAATGTAGTACATTTAGGGAGTGGTATAAATATGTGAAGGGTCATTTTTCAATTTATACATTACTATAGCATTGAAATTGTAATCCCAACCAGATATTACTTCTTTTTTTTATTTCTTTTTTTTTTTGTGGTATGCGGGTCTCCCTCTGTTGTGGCCTCTCCCGTTGCGGAGCACAGGCTCCGGACGCGCAGGCTCAGCGGCCATGGCTCACGGGCCCAGCCGCTCTGCTGCATGTGGGATCCTCCCAGACCGGGGCACGAACCCGCGTCCCCTGCATCGGCAGGCGGATTCTCAATCACTGCGCCACCAGGGAAGCCCAGAGG
>NC_041232.1:65947912-65950015 GCF_002837175.3 Physeter macrocephalus
GTGGTATGCGGGTCTCCCTCTGTTGTGGCCTCTCCCGTTGCGGAGCACAGGCTCCGGACGCGCAGGCTCAGCGGCCATGGCTCACGGGCCCAGCCGCTCTGCTGCATGTGGGATCCTCCCAGACCGGGGCGCGAATCCGGTTCCCCTGCATCGGCAGGTGGACGCGCAACCACTGCGCCACCAGGGAAGCCCCCCAGATATTACTTCTGTTATTTAAAAATAGTAGTTAAAAGTGGTTAGCTTGCCTTTTTTTTTTTTTTTTGCGGTACGCAAGCCTCTCACTGTTGTGGCCTCTCCTGTTGCGGAGTGCAGGCTCTGGACGCGCAGGCTCAGTGGCCATGGCTCACGGGCCCAGCTGCTCCGCGGCATGTGGGATCTTCCCGGACCGGGGCACGAACCCGCGTCCCCTGCATCGGCAGGCGGATTCTCAATCACTGCGCCACCAGGGAAGCCCAGAGGCTCTGTTTTTAACTTCTCTCTGTGCTGTTTCTATTTCTCCTCTGGACTCACTACCTGAAGTGGTTTGCTTCCTTCCCATCCTTGTGTTTTTGCCGTGGATTTTTATAGCAACCCTTTGTAGTAGGTATTGTTATCATCCTGAGCTTACGTATAGCGAAATTCAAGTTTAGAAAAGTATAGTAATTTACACTACCTGCATGGGTAGTAAATGGTGAAGCTTACATTCAAACCAGGGCAATCTAAGTCTTCAGATATATTCCACTAAGAAGTGATTATTTTTTTTATTGTGTGAGTGAATTTATCTTATCTGAATCTTACTGTTATGGGTTGAATTGTGTCCCCCACAAAAGATATGTTTGAGTCCTAACCCAAGTACGTTTGAATGTGACCTTGTTTAGAAATAGAGTCTCTGTAGTTGTAGTCAAGTTAAGATGAGGCCATGCTTGGTTATAGGCCCTCGTTCCACGTAACTGGTGTCCTTATAAGAAGGGGAGAGACACAGACATGCATGAAGTGAAGAATGCCATGTGAAGATGAAGACAGAAATTGGAGTGATGCAGCTGTAAACGAAGGGACACCAAAGATTGCCACCCCAAGAAACTAAGAGAAAGACATATAACAGATCCTTCCTTAGATTTTTGAGAGAGAACAGAGCACTGATATTTAGATTTCTAGCCTCCAGAAGTGTGAGATAAAATAAATTTCTGCTGTTTTCAAGCCATCCCAGTTTGTGGTACTTTGTTACAGCAGAACTAGGAAAACAATACACTTATTCATTTGACAAATATGTGTTGAGCAACACATTATTGGTATGAGCAACAACAAGTGAGAATCTGCATTCTTGAACCAAATTTCCTAGGTCCAGATCCTGGTTCTGTTACTAACTACAGTTAACTTGGGGGTTGATCCCTATATGACTTATAGTCAGCCCTCCTTATCCTCTGCATCCATGGATTCATCCAATCATGAACTGTGTAGTACTGTAGTATTTACTGTTGAAAATATCTGCATATAAGCAGACCCACATAGTTCAAACCTACGTTGCTCAAGAGTCACCTCTTGTAATTGCAAGATTTGGGGCAAGTTATAAACCTCTCTGTGCTTCAGCTCTTCAGGATAGTAAGAATGACATGTAGTCTTTACCTGTAACATAAAAGAGTGAAAGGAATAAAATAATAAAAATAAAAGCATATTTTAGCAATAAATAAAACAGAGATTATGGAGATTATCAACAAAACTAAAAGGGGACACAAACAGTCGATAAACTTAGTAAGACTGGTCAATAAGAAAAGAGAAAATTGGTCAGTTTATATTTTCTAGTTCTTCCTGGTTCAAACTCAGAAGGTTGTGCTTTTCTAAGAATTTGTCCATTTCTTCCAGGTTGTCCATTTTATTGGCATATAGTTGCTTGTAGTAATCTCTCATTATCCTTTGTATTTCTGCAGTGTCAGTTGTTACTTCCCCTTTTTCCTTTCTAATTCTGTTTATCTGAGTCTTCTCCCTTTTTTTCTTGATGAGTCTGGCTAAAGGTTTATCAATTTTGTTTATCTTCTCAAAGAACCAGCTTTTAGTTTTATTGATCTTTGCTATCCTTTCCTTCATTTCTTTTTCATTTATTTCTGATCTGATCTTTATGATTTCTTT
>NC_041232.1:65950211-65951187 GCF_002837175.3 Physeter macrocephalus
CAAAGAACCAGCTTTTAGTTTTATTTATCTTTGCTATTGTTTCTTTCATTTCTTTTTCATTTATTTTTGATCTGATCTTTATGATTTCTTTCCTTCTACTAACTTTGGGTTTTTTTGTTGTTGTTCTTCTTCTTTCTCTGCTTGCTTTAGGTGTAAGGTTAGGTTGTTTATTTGAGATGTTTCTTGTTTCTTGAGGTAGGATTGTATTGCTATAAACTTCCCTCTTAGAACTGCTTTTGCTGCATCCCATAGGTTTTGGATCTTCGTGTTTTCATTGTCATTTGTTTCCAGGTATTCTTTGATTTCCTCTTTTGATTTCTTCAATGATCTCTTGGTTATTTAGTAGCATATTGTTTAGCCTCCATGTGTTTGTATTTTTTACAGTTTGTTTCCTGTAATTGATCTAGTCTCATAGTGTTGTAGTCGGAAAAGATAGTTGATATGATTTCCATTTTCTTAAATTACCAAGGCTTGATTTGTGGCCCAAGATATGATCTATCTGGAGAATGTTCCAGGAGAATTGCTACTCCAACTTTCTTTTGATTTCCATTTGCATGGAATATCTTTTTCCATCCTCTCACTTTCAGTCTGTATGTGTCCCTAGGTCTGAAGTGGGTCTCTTTTGGACAGCATATGTCCCAAATACATAGACAGCCAGTCTATGTATTTTGGTTGCAGCATTTAATCCATTTACATTTAAGGTAATTATTGATATGTATGTTCCTATGACCATTTTCTTTATTGTTTTGGGTTTGTTATTGTAGGTCTTTTCCTTCTGTTGTGTTTCCTGCCTAGAGAAGTTCCTTTAGCATTTGTTGTAAAGCTGGTTTGGTGGTGCTGAATTCTCTTAACTTTTGTTTATCTGTAAATGTTTTAATTTCTCTGTCAAATCTGAATGAGATCCTTGCTGGGTAGATTAATCTTGGTTGTAGGTTTTTCCCTTTCATCACTTTAAATATGTCCTTCCACTCCCTTC
>NC_041232.1:65951404-66038895 GCF_002837175.3 Physeter macrocephalus
TCCTTGGATTTATCCTGCCTGGGACTCTCTGCATTTCCTGGTCTTGGGTGGCTATTTCTTTTCCCATGTTAGGGAAGTTTTGTACTATAATCTCTTCAAATATTTTCTCAGACCCTTTCTTTTTCTCTTCTTCTTCTGGGACCCGTGTAATTCAAATGTTGGTGTGTTTAATGTTGTCCCAGAGGTCTCTGAGAATGTCCTCAATTCTTTTCATTCTTTTTTCTTTATTCTGCTCCCTGGCAGTTATTTCCACCATTTTATCTTCTAGCTCACTTTTCCATTCTTCTGCCTCAGTTATTCTTCTGTTGATTCCTTCTAGAGTATTCTTAATTTCAGTAATTGTGTTGTTCATCACTGTTTGTTTGCTCTTTACTTCTTCTAGATCCTTGTTAAATGTTTCTTGTATTTTCTTCATTCTGTTTCTAAGATTTTGGATCATGTTTACTATCGTTACTCTGAATTCTTTTTCAGGTAGCTTACCTATTTCATCTTCATTTATTTGGTCTTGTAGGTTTTTACGTTGCTCCTTCGTCTGTAACAAATTTTTTTGTCATTTCATTTTTGGTTTTTTTTGATAGGTGGTGCTGTATTACTGTCTTACTGGTTGTTTGGCCTGAGTCATCCAGCACTGGATTTTGCAGGCAGTTGGATAGAGCTGGGTCTTGTGCTGAGACGAGGACCTCCAGGAGGCCTCACTCCAATTGATATTCCCTGGGGTCTGAGTTTCTCTGTTAGTCCAGTGGTTTGGAGTCGGAGCTCCTCCCACAGGAGCTCGCCCCAGACCTCTGGCCTGGGAGCCAAGATCCTGCAAGCTTCGTGGCATGGTTAAAAAAAGGAAGAAAGAAAAAAAGGAACAGTACAATATCAAAGAATAAAAAGCAAAATAAAATTAAAAAGATAAAAAATATATTAGGAAAAATAAAACTATAATTGAAACAACTGCAAGAAGGTAAAATAAAACCCCAAGAGAAAAAAGAAAAAGCGGGGGGGAGGGGGGTGCGGTGGCAAACAAGCCGAAAGGAGAGATCACTAACAAAGTATAAAGAATAAAATAAAATTAGAAAAATAAAAGATTTATTAGGAAAAATAAAAATATAAAAGAATCTACAACAGTGAATCAACAAAGTAAAACAGAACCCCAATCTAAAACAGGAAAAAGGAAGAAAAACAGCCTTGGCTATGGGGGTGGAGTTTAGGCAGGGGGGAGAACTTAGGTAGGCGCCGGGTTTTGGGTGAGGTAGGACCTAGGTGTGTGGGGGGGTGACATTTGAGTGTGGGGCAGGGCCTCTGCTTAGGACCCAGTCCCCGGGGGTTCCTCCCATCCCCTTAGGGAAAGTTTCCATGGTCCCCCACCGTTGCCTGGTAGGTACCCTAGTTGTGAGGAGACGTGAATTCCACGTCCTCATAGTACACCATCTTTGAAAAGAAGGAGTCTTAGCCCATGAATTTGGATCATTCAGGTCCCATGGCTAAAGCTGATCCAGCCTGAGAGGCTTGTCTGCTCACCCTCTGGGCTGACCAAATTCTTAAAAATTGATCTTTGTTAATATATCTAATAAATCTGACTGAAAATACACTTAATGGTTAAACGTTATAATCTTTTCCATTAAGAATTTGCACATCTTTTATGAGCTTTATTACCTTCTATGTATTGCTACTCTTTATGGAATCTTATATTTCTTTGCATTTCCTAATTATTTCATAGTGTATACAAACTCTGTTGATTTTTATATATAGATCTTTTCTTTAGTAACCTTGCTGAATTATCTTAGTTTGTTGATTCTTTGATTGTCTATATAGAGAAATAAAGAGTACTTTAGCTCCCTTTGCAATTATTATATCTTTTTCTTATGTTATTGCATGAACCAGGACCATCAGTGATGAAAAAGATACTCACTGTACTCACTTCTAGTCAACAATGTACTGCTAGTGGCAATTCACAGGAGATGTACTCTGAATGACCAATGATCAAACAAAAGAATGCTCCATCTCCTTAATAATCAGAGTGGACCAAACTAAAACCACAGAGATGCCGTTTAACTCACATCTCTTTGAAAAATATGACAGCTTCAAATGTTGTGAGGATGTAAAAAATCATAAAATCACTGACAGAGGACTAAATTTAAGCAATCATTTAGAACATTGGTTCTCCAAGTGTGGTCCCCAGACCAGCAGAATCAGCAACACCTGGGAAATTGTTAGGAAGGCATATTTTCAGACTTCATCACAGACCTCCTGAATTAGAAACTCTGGGTTTGGGGACCAGAAATCTGTGTTCTAACAAGTCTTCCTGGTGATTCCAAAGTATGCTAAAGGATCCTGTCTTAAAGCGACAAGCTAGTAAGCTATTTAACGTAGCTGGTAAAGATGAAGGTATAACAGTTCTAACTATAAACCCTAGAGAAACTCATATGCATCTCTACATGGAAACATGAACCAAAAAGTTCATGGCTGTATTGTTTAGTATAAAATTGGAAATTTGTTGTAACTATCCTTCAGTAAGAGAATGGATAAACTACAATACAGTCAAATAATAGACTTAAAATGAATGAGCTAAAGTGAGTAAATGTGGAGAAATAATGTTGAGGGATAAAGCTATGTTGTATAATGCTACTTGAGAAGGTGAAAACTTATTGAATGTTAATGTATGCTAGGTACTGTTTTAAGTGCTTTATGTGTATTTCCTCATTTAATTCTTCAAGCAACTCCATGAGGTAGGAAATGAGATTAGATCCATATTTAAAAATGGGAAATGTTAGTACAAAGAAGTTAAGCAACATATGTAAGGTCACATCGCTTGTAGGTAGAAACCTGAATCCAGAACCTGGGCTCTAAGCAGTACTGCTTGTTGGTAAGGAAATGCGTCATTGATACTAAGCTTATAAGAATGCAAAATAAGACCATCTATTATTAATAGATAAAAAACAAATTCAGAAGAGTAGCTACCTCTGAGGATACATGGAAGAGAATAGGTCCTGGCAAGGTTTCAGCTTGACTGAAAATGTTTCATTACTTTAAAAAATTTTAAAGCAAATAGAACAAGATGTTAATATTTTAATTTTTTAAAAAACTAGCCATTCTATGCCCAAACTTCCTCTTTGTTTGTAATGTTAAAAATACTTAAGAATGTCCCTAATAAAACATACCTCATCCCTCATGCCACAAAATCATTCTAATTTATTCTTTCAGAATTGGACTTAGAAATACATTTTTAATTTGTTTAAGAACCCAGGAGAACTCACAGAATAACTTCAGAGTTACCCAGATCTATGACCTGAGACAAAGTCAGTGAGAGAAACAAGTCCATGGAGAACCAGGAATAATTTTGCAAGTGATCTACTGAGCAAGGTTAAATTATTATTAAGCATTCTGGGCATGGAGATAACTAGAAGGTTTTACTTAAAAGAACAATGGCATTCTAACTCTATTTCACTCTTTGAAATTTAATTTTGAAAATTAACACTTTATGTTTGTAGCATCCAGCATAAAGGCAGTGTCTGGTTTACTTCTTAGAGATATCAACTGTCTTAGAAAATTGTTCAGAGCAAGAGATGATTCACTTTGTCTAGTTCCTGGACAGACTGGAACAGATTTCAGGCCGTCTACTATTATCACTAACTAATAGAGGTCAAGCTATTCCCACCTTCACATCACCAAATTTTAAGCAACATGTGTCCTGCCATCAGTCACAGTCAGATGTAGATAGAGGAAGATGAACATCATCCATTCTTCTTGTCGTGTTCATCCATCACTGCCTTGGGGAATTCCATAGAGCCTAAGGAGGAACTGTAAGTGATATAGAAAATGAACCTAGGATGAGAATTTAGGAGATATGTGTGCTTGTCCCAACTGTGTAATAAAAATAATAGAATTTTAGAATGTTACTGTTAAAGGGACCTCATAGATCATCTTGCCCAGCGCCATCATTGTGAAGATGAGATTAGATCAGAGTGAGGAAGCGACTTGGTCAATGCCACGTACAACCCATAATCAATTATGTATTGAGAAATGAATGAAGTGAGAGGTGTTCTCACATACAAGTCCTGGACTCACAGTCTCAGCCTTACTACAGAGCAGTGCAACAGTGTGGCAGATGATTAATAACCTCTCACGGTCCTCTTGATTTTCAGCGCATTAAAGGGGGATACTGTGAGCCCCCTACCTGCCCTCAGGTTTACTGTGAGAGTAGAATGAAATGGAGGCATTTCTGCACTTGTCTCTGTTTTGCTTTTGGTCATACCGAGGTATTCAGTCTAGATGTAGATGCCATCTAGTCCCCCCAAATTAAAATGTTCACAAACACAGAGGTAATTGGAGATCTGTTTACCCATTGTGTGATAAACTGTTGCTTTTCCTACTCAGCCATTGTAGCAGAAGTGTGTTTGTGTTGTGTGTGTGTGTGTATGTGTGTGTGTGTGTGTGTGTGTGTGTGTGTGTGTGTGTGTGTGTGTGTGTGTGTGTATTGGGGGTAGACAAAGTAGAGGCAAGTGAGGCAGGGGAAGATGCATGAAGCACCCAAAAAATGGCAATAGCGATTTGGAAAACAGCCTAAGAAGGGGACAGTGGTGGAGGCTGGAATTGGAAAACAAACTTCCAGTTTTATAATTCGAGCAAAAGATAATTCTAACCAAATCAGTCTTACAGAGATTAAAACAAAATAGTATGTATATCTGGATGTTCCAGGCTACCTCTTCTACCCAAAACTAATTCCGTGTAACATCTTCATTGATCCAGAAACAGCTCAGCATCCTTCCTGTGTCATAATGTATATCGTGCTTCTTGAAAGCATGACTGATGCAAGCCTTGAAGGATGCGAAATACCCACGTCACTTGTCACTAGCAGAACCGAGCTCCCAATTAACCTTTTCCACCTGCCCCAGTTACCATGGGGCCTCAGCACAGATCTGCACTTCTCAATATGGGGATCCTACTCTTGTTGTTTAATTGGGACCATAAAGCCACAGAATGAATATTCATGGATGTTAATTTTAGTTGAAAATTTAAGGGAAATATTGTTATGTAACAAACAATTTAAAATATTTTCACATAAGATGGACATATGTTAGTGTAGAATGCAAAACCTGCATGCTTATGGAAAAAAGTGACTACAAGAAATTTCCCATAAGCTTGTGCTTCAGGTGATCTCATAGGCCCTGGGACTATGCGTTTGTTGTCTGTGCTGTAAAGGAGAAATGTCCCTCATCACTTCGCCTATCATGTACCAGGCATTGGATGAGAGTTGTCCTGTGGGAGGAGCTGTGACCATGGGTGAGATGGATTTGCTGCTCTGAAGTCACATGCCATAGAGGAACCCAACTGAGAGCTGTCAGCTAGCAACTGCAGCTGGAGCCATGAGCCACAGTCCTGAAGGGGATCTGGGCGGTGCCCAATGGGACCCACCACATCCTGTGTCTGCTGGCTGCTCCCTATCTCACCACTAACTACTGGTGAGAATTATAGGACTCACCATGGGTCTGATATGCAAATAAACATAGCCTGAGAGATAGCAGCTGTTTCCAGTGAGAACCATCTATTGTCTTCAGGGACTGCCAGTGTAGATTAAATTCGGAAGCAAGTAAACACAGGGAAAGTCTTTTCACACACCACCAAATAAGATCATTTTCCAAAATTACCATTCTTTTTGACTCCTCTTCCTGTTCCCCTTCAAACAAATTATTTCCATTTCAGGGTGCCAGAATTTGTACTTAATGATTGAGAGATTTGGGTGAGAAAAGCCTTTCCTCTCTTTATGTATGTATTCACCTGTGTAATATAACAGTCATAAAATTGATCCTGCTAGTTAGAATTCATTATCATATCCTTTAGGGCTAAAAACGTCCCAACCAAACAGTCTTATTTCTTTCTTTTTTTTTTAAGGCTCTTTCATCAGTTTTATTCCAGGAAAGAGGGGGAAAATGTACTTGAAAATGTCTAAAATGTTATATTTATGTAAAAGTTTAATGTTTCAAGGTTAAAAGAATTTGAGGATATGTCTTTTTTTTTAATTTGGGAACTTCAAAAGTCATAAAATAAAAAAAATCATCAAAAGGCCCTCGGGTATGTGCTCAGGTGTAACTCACCCACCTGATGCTGAATGCTGGTGGGAGTGCTGTCTTCATACAACAATCTTTGCTTTTACTTAACCTCATCCCAACTCAGGGATTAATCCTTTCCCTTTTTTCTACCCGCTTAGGAGACTAGGGCAGGGTAAGGAGAGATAAGCTTGGAAATAATGTGACAAAACAAACCCAAATATTAAAATACTAAGAAAGTTAAAAAGAGGGTCTGAGATTAAAAAATAATGGTAATATACCATGAACTAAGGGGCAGGGAAAATTAACTTACATGCACGTGCAGTCAGGAGAAAGGAAGGGGATGGGGGAGAGAAAAAAGAATGAGCCTTATAAGAACTCAAAGAAAGGAAAATCATCGCATTTATTTGGATTTGGTGTTATTTAGGGTTTCAGGCAGATGCAGAAAGTAATCATTTTCAGAGAGACAACAGGAGAGAACAAATTTTGGAGAAAACACACATGAAAATAAAAAAGTTATTGAAAGTGAGCTATTTCATGGATTTTGACTTACTAGTATCTAATTTCTTAATTTTTTACTCAGAATGATCATATTATTTTAAAATTTTAAAATCATCTTTAGGAACTAAAAAACATTGCCTCTCATTTAACAACCTCAGTCCTTTGTTTCCAGTTCCCAGAGAGAAATCATTCATGCTATTGCTGGAATCTCCTTATTTATTGCCCCTTGAGACCCAAGCAAGGACCAGTACTTTAAGACCCTGCCTCAGTTAGCAACTGCTGTGAGACAAATAAAACAGAAAAACAACAACAACAGGGTCTGTGGTGGTGAATTTGTAGTGTGTCCACTTAGGTAAGCTTGAACTGTGTTTCCCAGAGTTCCCTTTGTTGTGTCATTCTAGGTCAGTGTGGGCCACTAGAGATGTTTTGCTGCAGGGGGCAGGTGGAGGTGACGGCTCCATGTTTGTGTGCTGGGCAGGTGGGTGTGGAGTGTGCAGTACAGTAACAGCACACCCACAGCTTATCTCCTGGGTCACCTTGCTGCCTGGGCTGCAGCTCCCTCAGCCACACTGGATCTCCTCCTCCAGCCAGATGCATGTCAGGTCTTCCTGCAGGGACACCCCTGTCATCTAAGTTGGAGCCTTCCAGGGATGAGCAGCTGATGGGAGTTCCAGTCAGTTCTCACTGCTCACCCTCACAGGTTCCAGTGTGTCTTTGCTTCCCGGGCTTTATGGTCACTTTGTTTTCCCAGGTGCCTGCTCTTGAACAGTAATTAGTATCAACGTTGCAAAGAACAAAGAGCTTTCTTTGGGGTATTAGGAATTGCAATTTGGGAGACACAGTTTTGGGTGAAACTGAAAGAGTGTTCCAGGGAAGAGAAAAAGTTACAGACTTATAAAGGCAAAAGCCAGAAGGTGGTTAAGGTGGTCTTGCAAGAATTATGATTGGCTTCATCACAAAAAGGAAATATTTGTCCTTAAGGGATAGGCTGTCCCGAGTTATTTAGGGTTAGGATTCGATAAGGATCTTGAGTTTTTGGAAGATTGTGCAGGTGTTCTGGATTGCTGTTTTTAAGACAATAAGTGGTCAGAAGTTCAGACTACATCCAGACTGAGATGTGCATTAAGTCCCAGTTCCTTGGTGGCCTCCTGGCTCCATTTGAGAGAGCTGTCTTAGCCATACTGACTCCATTTTGATTTTCCTTTCACACTGCTCTTTGGACATGAGCACTAGATATGCAAGCAGCAGCCTCTCACAGAGTGTATAACCAGCTTTCACAATTGCTCAGGGTAAAATCCCTGAAATTTCCCTTCCTTCTTCCATTCTACTTTTCAACTACTACAGTTTTTGCTTGTCTGACTGAATCTTTACTGATACAGAATTTAGAACTAGAAGTGGTTCTAGAGGAAAATTGGTGACAAGAAAGTCTGGGGAAGAGGTATGTGGGTAGACCTCACTAAATGGGCAGAGAATGTATATAAACTTGTTTCCAATGCAAATGCTCACCAAAAAGCAAGGAGGAGCCTCATAATCAAGTGGGTAAAATGGCTTATCCTGTGGACATTAGTCTGCCTATTTGCCTGGTTTCCCCATTCTTCCCACAGGCTCATGAAAAAAGTGGCCATGATAGTAAGGATGGTCATGCATTGGATCAGAACATGGCTTTTCTACTTACAAAGGCGAATTGGCTGAATTCACTGGTAGGTATCCAATCTTCCAATAACAAATATCAACACTGAGCCCCAGTTAGAGTAGCATTCTCTGAGTGGATAAACCAGCCACCTGGTAGAAACTTGATTATATAGGACTACTGCCATCATGGAAGGGGTGGCACTTTGCTGTCGTTGGAATAGATGCTCTGGATATGAATTTCCCTTCTTTGCTCATCATGCTTCTGCCAAAACCAACATCCCTGAACTTATGGAATATATTCACTGTCATGGTGTTTCCACACCATTGATTCTGACTAAGGCATTCATTTAAAAGCCAGTGAAGTATGGCAGTGTGCCTAAGCTCATAGAATTCATTGGTCTTACTATGTTCCCCATAACCCTGAAGCAGATGGTCTTATAAATTGGTGGAATGGCTTTTGAAGTCTCAGAAATGGTGTTAGCTGGGGCAGCAACACCTACCATGGCTAGGAAGTGTCATGAAATATGTTACATACTCTAAATCATTGACCAATATGTGGTGCTCTTTCTCCTATAGACAAGATTCATGGATTTGATTATAAAGGAATTTCCATGGAAGTGAATCATCTTCCTATGACCCTCAGGGCTAAATTAGCAAAATTTTTGCTTCCCCTCTCTGAAACTTTGGGCTCTGCTGACCTAGAAGGCACTTCCCAAGTGAAGAATGCTTTTACCGAAAGATACAACAATAGCTTAATCAGATAATTAAGCTGAAAGTTGAGGCTGTCTTCTGGAAACTTGGGGCTCTTCATGCCGGTAATCAATAGGCAGAGGATAGAGTTACTTGTATTGGCTGGGATAATTGATTCTAATTATCCAGGGAAAATTGAGTTGCTTCTTCACAGTTGGGGTAAGAAAGACTGTTCGGAATACAAATGCTTCCTCTGGGGTGTCTCCTCATACTCTCATGCCCTATGATTAAAGTCGATAGGAAATGAAACAACCTGATACAATCAGGATTGCTAATGGTGTAGACTCTTCAGGAGTAAATATTTGGATCACTTCAACGGACAAGGAACCACAGCCAACTAAGGCGCTTGCTTAAAGCAATGGGAATAAAGAATGAGTAGTAGAAGGTGGTAAAAAAATACGAGCTATGACTTTGGGACCAATTCCAAAAACATTAGAAGTTTGCGTAACTCTTGGCCAGGCTTGATTTTTCTCAGATAGGTTTCCTCATGCATCTGTGATCAGCTGGCATTTTGGCTGGGACATGAAACTCTGCTCCATATTGTCATTCATCCTCCAGCAAGTCTAGTTCACCATGTTCTCATAGAAATAGCAGGATTCTAAGTTGTGCAAGAGAGAGACCAGAAGAGTGTAGGACCATATTATGATTTCAGCCAGCCCAGACTCAGAGAAGGTAAGGGCAACCAAGTTTCAAGACAAAAGGTATGGATACAAGGAGGCCTTTCATTGTGGCTGTTAATGCAGTTAGTCTACCACGGAAGGTTTATAGCTCATGGAGGACACTAGGATGCTGATAAATGTGTCATCCTAGCAGAAAGTCTGAAAAATTTCTTAAAGCCTCAGTTCCTGACACCACACTTTACCTACTTAGAACTTGCTTCATATTTCTTACTCTCTTACTAAGAATTCAGATGTTTCCAGTGTCACCTTTGCATCTCCAGTTTTAATACTTTAGAGCATCTGATCTTTGCTTGCATTTTCTTGATTATCCCTGGTAGCGACAACAGGAAGTTTGGGAATATTTAGGGTATCCCATAAACTATATCAACCTCCTCAAAGCCGTCTCAAATAAACATATTATCTAAATAAATTTTATGTAACTTCTATGCAACTGTAGTTGTAAAGACAAATCCTCTCATCCTTTTCCATTTACCTAATTTGAACCATATGAACTTGCCAGCTTTTAACCCTTTTTGACCTGCAAAAATGGTGATGTCAGATAGTTGAACTCAGAGATTACTGAAAATTTTGGTTTTCCCTCTTTAGCACAGTGTCCTCAAGATGTCTCCTAGTGTTTAACACAGCCTGGGACCTCCCATCCGTATATACTCCTGTCAGATACAGTTCTCCTCATCCCTGGCCTACTCAGTGGGCCAGCTCAGACTTTAGGAGATTGAAACACTTCCATTAAGTGCAGAATCAAAAGGCAACAAGAGGAAGCTAATGAGCAAAGGAGGCAGTAAAGTCTTATACTTTCTCCTGTGAAAATGTCAATGTCCCCTGGGGTATCCATTCATTTTATTCTTTTATTGTGTTTGAACTATACTAGGATAATAATAGTCTGATATTTAAGGCAGTTTAAGATGTAAATCTTCCTGTTGTATAGTTTCCATGTGTTAGCACCTTATAAAAATCTTTATTATTTTTAAATTAATTTTTAAATCGCGTTTGTAATTATAATTTGCCCAGCACTCGGAAAGCGAAATAGGTGAATGCGGATATGTGTGGAGGTGAATCCCAGGAATGGGGTGGGAATAATAGGAACAGGGAGTTTGTTTTTTCTCTTTTTGCCTCCCTCCCCGCCTCCCTTAAATTTCTCTATGCTCTTCAGTAAAGAGAGACTAAAATCTGGGATGTTGTATTTCTGGTGATGTATACAAACTAGTAGTATATATTTATAGTTCATCACTATAGAAATAGACATTGGATCATAAAGTGTTTCAGCTAGGGAGGAAACAACCGTGCAGAGGTTGACCACAAAAATCTACTGGAATCTCCTTCCAGTAACTTTTCCAAGCGGTACGATCATTTAGCTGATACTTGATTTCTCCCAGGGTGCTCTCCCCCAGTGTGAAGCAGTCCATTTTATTTGAGGCATTTCTGATAATGTGTAGTTTTCCTAAATGAGCCAAAATCTGCTTCCCTGAAATTTTCATTCATTGATCCTATTTCTCCCATTAGAAGGCTATTCAGAAAAAAATATTAATTTCCATTGCATAACACAGAGTTAGGAATTGTGGTTTTGTGTGAGTGCTGTAAATTGGAAAGGACTATATGCAAATATGTGCTATTACTACTGTTTCATATTAAAAAATCAAGTAATTGAAATCAACTATCAAATCAATGAATGGAATAATTTATTTAAAAATGACCTAAGCTTCTCCCTATAATTAAATTCCTAAATTAGAGAAATATTATCCAAATGCTAGTCATTTATACTTAATTGAAAGTAGTATTTTTAGAAGGCTTTTCTAGAAGTATAAGTTGCATTTTACTGTTTCAAAGAGAAATTGAGGAATGAATATAAGTTTTACAAGAACATCCATAATATTCAATTAAATATTAATCTAAATCTTGTTTGTGATTTATCTTATAAAATATGATTTACATACAACTATTTATACATATTTTTGCTCGTAAAACTAGGTATACGTGTAACTAAATACTTTTTTAAACACTTTATCCTTTGTTATAAGTGGCTTATCAAACACTGTACATATCTACTTGGCAACCCATAGATTGGTACTAGCTAATATGATAATCAGGAAAAGATTCAGATGAAGAAAGAACTGATATTATGATTCTATTCTACATTCTTCTGGCAGTTCCTCTGAATATCAGCTAATTTATTTTTAATGTTTTATCCTGTTTGTCCTTATTTATCCTCATAATCACACTATAATGTTATTGGTCTCAGGTTATGAGACCAAAAACTGAGTGGCTGAGACAGAGAAAGACTTAAGTCAGTAGCCCAAGGCCACACAACCAGTGACTGGCTGAGCAAGGTCTGTTTGACCCCATTCCGCTCTGCCTTGAGTCTTACTCAAAGTCCAAATTGCCTACCTGACTCTGGTTTCCATGTCCTTCTGACAGGCTTGCTAGCAGTGCTGGTGTGTTTTTTGTTTCCTTAAAACCCTTGAGGACAAGTATTGCGTTGACTTAGCTGACCCACAAGTGTAAGACACAGTGTTTCCACTTTTGGTCTTTGCAGACAAGCCTCACTCCTTTGCTTGGGTCGGGAAGGCAGTCTGCAGCTCTGACCCCTGGCATCACTGTGAAGTGGGCTGGTCTGTCTGTGACATCCTTGGAGGTTCCAAGTGCCCTTGGCTGCTAATGGCTGCTTAGTGTTCTCACCCGACCGCACTGCTGCCTTGCATCCTAGCTTTATTTCTCTCTCTACCCTCTTCTTGAGGAAAATACCTTGTGATAATTAAGTCCTTCTGGCACTTTTACTTAGGTTTTTTATTTGTTTTCACCCAATCTGCTGCACTAACTTCCCTGAAGGACTTCCAGTCTGCCCTGTCCTGTCCATGCTCCAGAATGCCACCAGAGTGAGCTTTAAAATAATCTAATCAGGACATTTCCTCTGCTTAACTCCTCTTTTCCCACCCCTTGGAACTAGCTGTCTATAACTAACCATGTAAGTTTTATTTAGCACTATGAGGTGCTAATAGTCTGGCTTCAGGCTGCCTGCTCAGAACCATTTTCTCTGTGAAAGTCCCCCATGTGTCCTACACACCATCCATGCCAAACTTGTCAAGGCTCCCGTATTAGTTAATTGTATTAGTTTCCTATGGCTGCTGTAACAAATTGCCACACATTAGGTGACTTAAAACAGCAGAAATGTATTTATTCACAGTTCTGGTGGCCAGAAGTCCAAAATCAGTATCACTGGGCAAAAATCAAGGTGTCAGAAGGGCCACACTCCCTCTGGAAGTGAGAATCTGTTATTTGCCTTTTCCAGAATCTGGTGGCTGCCAGAGTTCCTTGACTTATAGCCACATCACTTCTCTCTCTGCCTCCGTGGTCACATTGTCTTCTCTTCTGTGTATGTCGAATTTCTCTCTGATTTCCTCTTATAAAGACACTTGTGATTCCATATAGGGCACACCTGGATGGTCCAAGAGAATTCCACCCCCCGCCAAGATCCATAACTTAATCACATGCTGCAAAGTCTTTGCCATGTAACATTCACAGGTTCTGGGGATTAGGATGCAGGCATATCTGAGGGGGCCACTGTTTAGCCTACTACAGTTATCTATTGCTGGGTAGCACAGCGCCCCCCAAATTTAGACGCTCAAAACAATAATACTGGGCTTCCCTGGTGGCGCAGTGGTCGAGAGTCCGCCTGCCGATGCAGGGGACGCGGGTTCGTGCCCCGGTCCGGGAAGATCCCACGTGCCGCGGAGCGGCTGGGCCCGTGAGCCGTGGTCGCTGAGCCTGCGCGTCCGGAGCCTGTGCTCCGCAACGGGAGGGGCCACAACAGTGAGAGGCCCGCGTACCGCCAAAAAAAAAAAAATAATAATAATAATACTCTATATTATGTCATAGTTCCTGTGAGCCAGGAATACGGGTGTGGCTTTGGTGGGGACTCTGGCTCAGAGTCTCTCACAAGGCCCCAGCCAGGACGAGACTTCATTTGGCAGGGTCTACTTCCTGGTTGACCTATGTGGTTGTTTGAGTATTCGGTTCCTCGTGCTTGGTTGCACTGCGGCCTCAGTTGCTCGCGAGCTGTTGGCTGGAAGCCTCTCTCACCTCCTTGCTACACGGACCACTTCATAGATCATGTCCCATCGTGGCAGCTGACTTCACCAGGGTGAGCATGTGAGGTAAGAGGGTGCCAGCAAGACAGAAGTCAGTCTTTTTAACCTAGCCATGGAATTTGAATCCTATCACTTTTTCCATGTTCTCTTTATGAGGAGAACGTCACCAGGCCCACCCCAGACTCCATGGAAAGGGATTACACAGGGGCAAGAATACTAGGGAGCGGATATCGTTGGGAACCTTGTCAGAACCTGCCTACCTCAGCTCTCCAGACGGGGCGGGTCCTTTCACTCCTACGTTATGTTTTCCCCTCACGGTGGTTCAGAGCTGTCTGCTTGTAGAGTTCTTCCGTATGCTTCCGCTCCAATCTCAAGTAGCATCTCTACAGTGACGTGTATCCACGCAATATTTGGAATCCCATAACGCTTTATTTACATGTCTGTATCACCTGTAGCTGTTGACACATTTGACTCTCCCATTAAGCCGGGGGTTCTTGGAGGTCAGGGGCTCTGCTCTCTTCCTCTGGGACTCTCAGTGTCTTCCTGGCACAGTGAGCGGCACTTCATAAATGTTGTTCTGAATATTAGTTATTTTCACAATTGCATAATTTGGTGCTCATCTGCTTAAAATGCGATCATTTGAAGGTTATTACTCATAATTTTCCTTGAAGAACTTTATTGTGTTTTAGCAGTGTTTCGTTAGCTTTAGCGTACAAATAAATCCCCTGAGACTTCTCTTAAAATGAAAATTCTTATTCTCTAAGCCAGGGGTGGAGCTCAAGATTCTGAATTCCTGACGTGTTCCAAGGCTGATGCCTGTGTTGCTTGTCCAAGGACCATGTCGTGCATAGTAAAACATAGAGAAATGAGGGAGAGAAGAAAGTAAAAGAGGTTATAGGGAGGGATATTTGAGTTTGAAGTAAGAGAATTTTCGAATAGTGAGATTGGTGTAAAAATAGGATGTGTCTGTGTGGTATGTGTGTGGAGTGCATCTGTGTGGAATGTGTGTGAACAAATGAGTTCGTTTTCCCTGGAGTCAGTCAGATGTGGGCTAGAAGTCCAGTTGTTGGGGACAGTGTACACTCAGGTAACAATTAAAATAAGTTGGGATTTTTCTCAAAGTGATCTGTGGAGTGCTGTGTTTCTTCTTAGTTCCCTAAGGACATCCATGCAAGGAAAACCTGCTAAAACATCTCTAAATTTATACATTTATACAATTTACACATTTTACCTATGCAAGTTCTACAAAGGATTTAATTTTTTAAAACAAGTGCAGCTGGCATAGCACAGGGAGATCAGCTCGGTGCTTTGTGACCACCTAGAGGGGTGGGATAGGGAGGGTGGGAGGGAGACGCAAGAGGGAGGGGATATGGGGATATATGTATACGTACAGCTGATTCACTTTGTTGTACAGCAGAAACTAACACAACATTTTAAAGCAATTATACTCCAATAAAGATATTAAAAAAATGAAAATAAACATTAAGGAAGACAAAAAAAAAAAAAAGAGAAGTGCAGCTGTGAAGCACACACACTCACTCACATAGCACACATGCTGCACCAGAAGAGTTTCTCTGATTCTGTGAGCCCTAATCAGAGAACCATCGTCAAATGTTAAAGGAAAGACTCCCCAGTGCACAGCTTTTCAATTTGATATATAGAGGTTCTTCTCTAATCTTCAAACCTTTGATTAAATTGTAGTGAAAAACTCATGATCTACCAACTGTGTCCAACTGCAAAATAGCTCAAAACCCCACTGAGTAAGCAAAACTGACTCACAAAATCCACGGACGATATGTTTACATGCTTTGTTCATAGTAGAGCCCCTCGAGCCTTCCTTCATTCTGAGGCCTATTTGTTCTTATTTTGCAGACAACCTGACAACATGACATAATGGAAGGAACAATATGGTGGGAGTCCAGAGTTATGGTTGACATTCAGCTTTGCCAGGAGTAACTCCTGTAGTGTTGGTTGTGTCCCCTGCCCTCCCTGGATCTCAGTTTCCACACAAGACAGTTATTCTGTATTAAGGGTTGTGAACATTTTCTGTAAAGGGCCAGATATTAAATATTTTTGTCTTTGTGGGCCATACAACCTCTACTGCAACCATTCAGCTCTGGCATAGACAATATGTAACCAAAAGAGTGCATCTTTGTTCCAGTCAAACTTTTTTTATAATAGGAAGCAGGTGTTTGGCTAGATTTGGTCCATGGGCCATGCTTTGCTAACCCTGTTCTCCAGGATCCCTCTGCACCCGCTCAACTCAAAAAATTTGTGGTTTAAAATTAGATGGGATCTGGTAAATTTTCCACAAGCTCTTCATAGATGATCCTGGCTTGAAACACATTTGCTTTTGAACAGGGAACATACAGCATCTTAACTCAAAGGGACACACTTCTACAGAGGAAGATTTCAGGCATCAGGGTCAGGCAGCAGGCAGTTAGCAGGGATATTTTTGATCCAAGGGTCTTCAGAGGGCCCTGAAATTATGCCACATTGCATTTCTTGGCCTGTGTGTATGTAGGGTCAGTCTTGTTACTCAGAAGGAGTCGTGAGCATTTGAGGGTCCCCCTCGAAACCTTTCTGGGACTAAGTAGTCCCAGAAAGTCCCACTTGCCACAACAGCTGAGAAGCCTGGGAAACAATGAGCCCTGTTGTTGGAACTGTAAATAATGAACCGACTGCAGCAGTTCTGCTCTACAGGGCCCCATACTGACTGCTATTCAATTGTAAATACCCCTTTTTGCTGATGTAGAGGGCAGAGAGGCCGGGGCTATATATTATGCTAAATATTCCCTGGAATCCAACTGCAGGAAGAGAGGACAATGCAGGTGGCAAAACCAACCCATTAACTCAGTGTTCATCTGTTTCTGTCTCCCCATAACTCAAGGTGCTGAGACAGCCCACGCCTTCCCTTTGAGACACATGGCTATTTTTATAGGTATGCAATGCATATATGTGTATAGGAATGTACTGCTGTTTGATTCCTTCAGTGGCACGTTTTTGAAGATAAGAGATGGACTTATGCCATTTATTTTCCCCGGCAGTGGTTTTCCTCTTTCACTTGGTCTTGTTTTGCTTTAACTGATGCAGAGCCTCCCCGCCTGCCAGAAGCTATTAAATAGCTGGGGAGGTATTTCAGAAATGCTTAAATTAATATTCATTTTGCATCTCTTGCCCATTGCTGGCACCAGGACCCTGGCTTGGGTTCCTGACTCATTATTGTATTAGCTCTTCTAGATGTGATCCTTTCATTTGTCAGTTTCCTAGATTGATTCCTGATTCACTCCTACTTGTTTGAACTTTGAGATTCTGAACTCTGAGCTATGGTTTGGCCCTCTGGATCCTGACTATCTCTGCATCCATTCTCTGTACTTGATCTCCAGGTTCTTATGATTCCTACTAAAACTTTGGAAACTTTCCCTTGCTGGCTATTAGGTACACCAGGACAGTTGATCAAAAGGTAAATTTATAGAGCTTCAGGTCTTAAAGGAACCCTAGAAATGTTAATGATAAACTTTTTATTTTAAGATGAAGGCCAGGACTTCCCTGGTGGTCCAGTGGTAAAGAATCGGCCCTGCAATGCAGGGGACGCGGGTTCAATCCCTGGTCAGGGAACTAAGATCCCGCATGCCGCGGGGCAACTAAGCCTGTGTGCCACAACTACTGAGCTCGCGTGCCTCAGCTAGAGCCCACGTGCTGCAAACTACAGAGCTCATGCACTCTGGAACCTGGGCGCCACAACTACAGAGCCCATGTGCCCTGAAGCCTGCATGCCACAACTAAAGAAGAGAAAACCCTCAGGCCACAACTAGAGAGAAGCCCACGCGCCGCAGGGAAGATCCCGTTCGAGCCGCAACTAAGACCTGATGAAGGCCGTGAGGCCCAGAGATGTTGCCTGATTGGCCAAAGTCATCCAGATTCCACTCAGATGTGATCCTTGCTCCTATTACCCACACCCTCCTCCCTGGGCAGCCTCTCGGCTTCTAGTATATTTGGGGAAGGTGTGTGTATTTCCTCCCATCCTCTCATGATTCGGTTCCCACCTTAGGTTATCAAATGAATGGCTCCCAGAAATGCTGGGGTCTCCCAGGGCTTTGTTGTGTCCCCCACTCTTTAAAGTGCCATCAATTTAAGGCTGTGTTTGTAGCACACCTCTCCCAAATATTCAGGCAGGATACAAGTAGTAGTTTCTCAACACAGTGTGAGATAACTTAAAAATTGAACACAGCCATAAACACCTGCACTGTTAAAAAGCCTTTAGTCCTCTGTCCTTGAAGAATTTGTCGCTATCTTCTTCTCTAATAAGGCCTGACCTACAGACATATTGCTCATGAATCTCCTTGTTTTATTACCAAGAGTCCTTACAAATCACCCCTTCTAAGGCTTCTTTCAAATGCCCTTAGTTCCCATTTACTCATGCAGAGAAGTTGAGCTCTCACTTCTTTTTTATACCGTATATTCATTGGCCAATGTCCAGATTCCACCCAGATGTCACCCTCTCTCCTGCCCTCCAGCATCATCCTTCCTGGGCAGTCCACTCCGTTTCTAATAAGTCTGGGGAAAGGGTTGGTGTTTCCTCACATCCTGAATTTTTGTTCCCGTAGTAGCCTTATCAAACCATTCTGATACACCAGGCCATCGAATATAGAGAGAACTTAGACCATTCCCTTAGTAAGTGAGGGAGCTTGTGAGTTTGAGTAGCATTGTTTTCTTTGTCACTCCCTCATACGTAGAAAACAGGCAGAGAATTTAGACTCAAATTTCAAACTTTCTTCATTTTTAAGTCAATGTTTTGACCATTTTTAATAAACATAGGTATCAGCTTTGGGAGAGAGAAGGAAAGAATCTTTCTCTTAGTTCCCCGTAGTGAGAGTGTAGACTATGCTATATGATATGTACTCAAGCGTTCTTATGTTTTCTTCTCCTTAAGTGCTTCTCCATCTTTCTTCTGACCAAAAACCAAGATAAGCACAGGACTCATGAATCAGCTTAACTCATTCTCACTTGTTGTTGCAGCAGAATGCTCTCTCTGAGGAGCGCTTCTGTGGAGGGAGAATTAAGTTGGGAGTCTCCATTCTTGGACTCCAACCCTTGCTCTGCAAATAACTCAGCTGCATGGCCTTAGTTAAATCACTTTGCCTGTTTGGAATTCAGTTTCCTGAAGGAAATACTTTGGCTGCAAGAAACAGAAAAACGGAGCCACAGTAGTTTTTATCAAATTGAAGGTTATTCTCTCCTGTAGCAAGGTATCCGACCATGGGCAGCCTCTGCTGTCATTCTAGCAGCTTAATAGCATTAGGGCCAGCGACTCTGCAGTTCTCCTGGCCTCGCCTCATTGTCTCAATATGCAAGTTGTAGCTCCAGGCATTAGGTCTGCATTTAGGGCAGGAAGGAGACGGGGAGGGGAGCAGCCCTCTGCTTCTGTCCCTTAGGTCAGCAAAAGGAAAAGCCGTCTCAGAAGCTCCCAGCAGGCTTTCACTTTGATAGAATCACAGGAATACCCCAGCTGCAGGGGAGGCTGAGAAATTAAGTACTTAGCTGTTCCAGTCTCTGTGGTGAGGCAGGCAGAAGAAAGGGATTGCGCTTATGCGTTGAGTTAGCCAACCCAACAGTGTCCACCGCACCTTCCTCATATATAAAAGGTAAAGGTTGTGCTAGAAATGATCCCTACGACCTCTCTGAGGTCCAACTGTTTGTGAGTCTCTGAATAGGGAGGAAGAATTCAGTATGTAGCATCACTTCTGTGTGTATAGCAAGTCCTCCCCCAGAAAAGCATCCCCTAGTAATCTATGTACAGGTTGGGGAAGGAGTTGGAGAGAAAGTTCGGAATAAAAATTGACAATGTACCTTTCCAGGTTTCTCTATACAGTAACACATTTCTCATATGGTAACACAGTATCATCCCTAGAAAGAGGCAGAGGAGGCCAGTATTCACAAGATAATGCTGTTCTGACAGTTCTGAGAAAGGTAAACGAAACAAAACTTCTATTCAGATGGAAATATTCCTAAGAGAGGTACTAGCACACATACTGGAATTACATCATGATTTTTCCAATAAATTTGTATTAATGATTACAGATTTTAGAAAATTTATAAAATCAACAGAAATGCATTTTCATTTAAAAAGTTCTCTTTCGATCATCACTCACATACCTAAGTTTGCATGATCACTGTCTTACATGCATACCATTTTGTGCCTTCGTTTTTCCACTCAGAGTAATCAGATTATTATTATTTTATAGAAAGTGTTGTAAGAGGAAATAGAAGGAAGGGGAATGACCGAATGAAATTTTCATGGGAGAGTGGAGGCAGAGGGACAGGAGAATCCTGCTGTCCTGATGGGAAACCTGGCTCCTTCGCCAATGTGTCCAGGTTCTCTGTGTGATTACAAAGATGGAGACCTAAGACAGCAAAGTGAGCTATGGCTCCTTGGACAGTGGGATGCTCTCCAGGAATCCAAAATAGATGCTTAATATCCAACTACCTCTTGGCTCTTAACCACTTGATGTGGGAAATAACTTTGAGCCACTGAGCTCACTTCCCTTTGGAGTCAGCAAATGCTTTTGTGAAGAAAGCCGCTTCATATAGTATTTCTTAGAGAATCATGTTTGTTCCGTGTATGCTTTAAACACATCCCAAGAAAAAAAAGTACTCTCTGACAAGCAGTGGTCCTCTGATACCAGGATCAGACACACAAAGCCTACAGGAACCAGACAGAAAACACAATGTGTGTTGCCCTCAGTGAGAGATGACAGACAACAGTAGATCGGTGTTAACTGGAGCATACCTAGACCTTCTCCTCAAATCTTCATGTGTTTAATATTGGATGAATTTCTGGGTGTTTGGGGCTCTCTTCTAGTGTATGAAGGTTTGGGAGCTTTAATGTTGACTGTAGGGGTTGCCCACAAACCATTGTGGTTTGCACTGTTTGATATATGTTATTTTAACAACTCTGGTCTTTGCTTCTGGACCTAGAATTGAGGAAGTGTAGAAATAGAAAGTTAAATATTTCAGGAATCATTAATGCAGTGTGCCAATGATGTTCAGTTTTCCTCCCTTTTGAGCACATAGTAGGATTGCATTTTGGATTCTCTGTGGTTGACTGGGGCAATGTGAGCACATAGTAGGATTGCATTTTTGTCAAATGGGTTATGAGCCTAAGTGATGAGTGTACTTCCACGCTAAAGCGTTGAATTATATATTGTATATGTGTGAACCTTTAGAGCATTCTTTTCCTCTGGCACAAGCAACTAACAGTGTTCAAGGTTGTGGCTCCTATTCATCAATTCACAAGTAACTGCAAAGAAAAGCACCCTTGGGAGAAGTCTGATTGATACTAGGAGTAAGAACTATACTTTGTTATTAAGCCATTTGAGTCTGGAGGATATTTACTGTCATCCAAAACTTAAGTCTATCCTGACTGCAAAGACTTCTGAACTGTAAAGAATTTGAGGTCTTCTACCTCAGGACGCAAAGGAAAACTAAAACTGTCAGGGGTGTATTAGGTATTTAAAATATAGCATATAAATATAGATTTACTAAATAGAAACTAGGAATCGGACCTAGTTCTGCCTTCTGCCACTGATTAGTTATGTGAATCATGGCTAATCACTTGATTATCCAATGGTACCATCAGTTCATTTAAGAAAGGCAGGATACTGTCATGTCTTTCCTTTTATTCATACAGTTTTAAAGATAATCAGCCGGTTCTCTGTCAGCTTCAGAAGGTAGCCAATTACCTTGAGTTTGAATCCATTGTCATTCTTACCCGTATTAAAGCTCCAATTGTCCCACGTAGAAGTCTCTTTGAATTGGCTCCTGTACTTTTCACATCACCCTGGTAGCCTTTGATACTTTTCATGTTTTCTATTATGTCAAGATATTCTAGGCCCAAATCAGAAATCAGCCATTTTTCCAAGAAGCTTTAGTTTCCTGTAATGGAAAAAGAGTTTTAGGATCAGAGTCTGGACTTGCTATTGGTACTAGTTTGGTCATGTTTTTCTAAACTTTCAATGAACAGAAGTAGGGGCAAGTATGTAAATATGACATGTTGTGAGGTTTATACTGATATTTCTAATTCAAATTCAGGGCCATAAGGCTTTTACGTAATTTCTCTGTTACTGTTGGGAAATAAATCTTCATGGATCTCTTGAGTTTCTGAAAATCTTGAGAGCAGAGATGTTGATCATCTTTGTTCTAGACTATCTTCTGAAGGATATTTGTATAGTGAATAGCCCTGAAAGATAAAGATAATGTCTCCCTCCAGGACAAAGGCTAATGTATCAACCAGGGTTCTCCAGAGAAGCAGAATCAATAGGATATGTATATATATATATATATATATATATATATATATACATATCCTATTGATATATATATATCCTATTGATCTCTCTCTCTCTCTCTCTCTATATATATATATATATATATAATAAAAAAATAATAATAAGGAATTGGCTCATGTGATGATAGGGGCTGGCAAGTCCAACACCCCTCTGGCAGACCAGCAGCAGGCTGGAAATTCAGGCAAGTGTTGCTGTTGCAATCTTGAGGCAGAATTTCTTCTCCAGTTTTCACTCTTAAGTCCTTCAACTGATTGAGTGAGTCCCACCCACATTATCAAGTGTAATCTCCTTTACTTAAGGTCACTTGGTTGTAGATGCTAATCATATCTACAAAATACCTTCACAGCAACACCAAGATTAGCATTTGAGTAAATCACAGTATACTGCCTCCTTGTCAGGTTGCTACAGAAAACTAACCATCACAAGCAGATCTGCTTGCAGACTATTATAAAAGATTCAGTGTCCCTAAACTCCAGGTTACTCAGGTGTGATGCAGATTTGCTGAACGTGCAACACAGACCTAGGCTCCTCTGTGTCACCATCGTGAGCTTTGGGGGACAAAGAGAATTGATGCAAACATAATGCTCATGCTTCTTGCTCTGCCTAGTAAAGCAATGAATAAGAAATTCTTTTGGCTCTGGCCCAAAGTCTTGTGTGTTCCATCAGCATCCATGAAACTGTGATGGGCTCACTTGGTAGTTTTCAAGTAGGGCAAAATCACAGACCCTTCACAGTTCTTGGTGGTTACATCTGCATCTGTTTTCTTTCACCCAGAGAATTTTGGTTCTCAAGGACACAGTGGATAGTAGACCTAGAATGTTCCATAATTACTTATTTGCTTTATCCCACCTTACCCACACCACAGTCTCAGAATAACAATACTAATGATACCACCACTTATTATGATTAATGAGAATAGTTACCTTTTTTTCATATCTTATCCCTAGTCTCCTTTTACATTTTTAAGGTCATACTGTGTCTACATTGTCAGATTATATGGTCATTACATTCTCCCTTTTAACCCTTATCTTGTCTTAGTTTCACAAGTGGCTACATATGTAATACTCACTAGCAGTCCTTATGTTGATGTCTCCCTAGTAATTTCGATTGTCTGAAGTTTGTTCTCTGGTAGATTCCTTAGGAAGGTCTTCTGGAGACATCGTGAAAATATTGTCTGAATTATTGAATGCTAGTAATGATCTGTGTCTTTTATACTTGAAGATCAGTTTTGCTTGTTATAAAATCCTTGTCTCACATTTTCTTTCCTTGTATGTCTAAAATACATTACTCAGGATTCTTCTGGAATAAACCGTCTGTGTAAATATCTGGTAATTTGGTTTTCTTTCCCTTTTAAGTCAAAAGAACTTTTTGCCTATGTGACCAAATATTTTCTTTTTCTTTCTCTTCAAAGTCCAGGAAATTTATTAGGCTGTGTCTTGGTGACAGTTGATAGTCTTAGATATAGGATGTGCTCTTTGATTAGTTTGTCTTTTTTTCATAAAATTATTCATGAACTAAAGTTTTTAGTATTTGTTAGCTTTTATATTTGTTTTCTTCAGAAAATGCTATTATATATATGTTGGACCTTCTTTGCTTAACTTTAATAATTGTCCATTTCTCGCAAATGATTATTATCTCTTTTTGATTTCTGAAATTTCCTTTTACCTTCTGTTTCCCTTAAGGCATAATTTATTGTGATCAGTCTCTTGTTTTTCTTCTGGTTTAGTTACCCCTTCTATAATATATTTTCTTTTATTTTTAATTTTTGAGTTTATACCTCGTTTTTGAATTTGCTAATTTGTGTTGTTCTTTATTGTTTTTTTATAATTTCATATGTATTTTATCAAATTTTTACAGTTTTTTAAACACAGTTTTACACCTTCCTTCATTTGAGCATGCTTTGATGATACTCTTATTGTTTACCGGAATGTTATTCTGTTCCTTTTTTTTTCTGTCTCTTTGTTTTCACAGTAGCTTTTTATGGAATTTGATTTCAAGCTTTTCTGATGTTCATATTAGTAAATTTTAGTTTTCCTGAAATTTTAGAAGTACATTCAAATTAGCTGTTCTTCAGAAAAAATGCCTTCTGTTGCTTTGTTGAAAGTTCAAAAATATGATGGCTCACACTCTGAGATTTCCTGGTCTGTTATCTCTCCCTAGTTTTATTTGGATATACTCATTCCTTTCTTTGTATTGTCCCACTCTGCTCCATCTTCATTCCTCTCACAGTGGTTTATCCCCACGTGGTAAGTCAGTTTTATGAGTTCATAAGGACTAGACTGCCCCAGTCTTCTCAGTTCTTTGCATGAACCTTTCTTGTACTCACTACTGTTGAATTCCTTAATTTACCCCTGAATTTTGAGTGAAGCCATGTTTTCTTTTTTGGAGTTTTTTTTACTCTCAGTTTCATCACATACCTGTTGGTCCCTTTCTACTTTCTCCCACACTGACGGCAAGATAGGTTTTGTGCTGTCTTTTGTCCCTACGTGGGTTCATGTGGATACCTTGTCACCTAGCTTTGTTGAAAATGTTGTACATAGGTTTTTAGTTTCTCTCTCTAGTTTTTTTATTCTTATGAAGGGATTCCTGAAGACCAGAGACTATGTGGCCAAAACAACTGCCATCTTTCTGGAATTCCTCCATCTGTTTATTTTCATTTAAAAGAGTTATTTAACAACTACTGTTATGTAAATCCAAAATATATAAAAGTGAATAAGATGGTGTTCCCTATATTGAGGAACTAGTGTAAAAATGAGAAAAAGCTTTGAATGATGGGGCATTTTTCTCTTCTGCTTTTTAACTTAAATTATTTTTGAAGTATAATACACATATAGAAAAGTGTACATTTCTTAACTGTGCAACTCTAAATTTTCAGAAATTGAACAAATGCATGTAGCCAACATCTACATTAAAGAACAGAATACTGTCAGTACTTCATCAGCTTCCTCTTGCCCCTTCCTTTCCATACCCTCTGATTTATAAAGCATAGGAGTAACCACTCTCCTGACTTCTAACAGTATAGGCTAGTTTTGCATGTTTTTGTTAATTATATGAATGAAATGATACTTTTTTGGCCTATCTTTTTTGCTCAACACTGTACTTGTTATGATAATCATTATTGCTGTGTATAAAGTTTGTTCTTACTTCTGTGTGACTATACCACAATTTATTTATCTGTTCTACTGATTATAAGCATTTACATATCCTGGTTTGGGACAACTATGAATAGTGGTGTTATGAACATTCTAGTACATATCCTTTGACAAGTGAATGTATGCCTTTTTGTTAGGTATATACTTAATTAGGGATGGAGTTAAAAGTTAAACATCTATTCAGCTTCAATAGGTACTTTTAAACTTTTTCCAGAGATTGTACTTCCAATTGAACTTTCATTCAGCGCTACAGCTATGATCTGGGTAGGGAAAAGCTATAACCAAAACTGTCTTTTAGGAAACTAGTTCTGGGAGTTCTTTGTAAGAGTAGATTGAAGGAAGGAGACACCAAAAATAAAGAGTAGTTTAACTATTATAGAAGAAAATAAGAGATTAGAATATATTAAATGGAATAAAGGAAAAGGTATGGATATGAGTCACTGTATGCTGGTAGAATCTGTTAAACCTATGTGAGGGAGAAAAAATGATGATAGTTTGCATAGGAGTTTGGGTGGAAAGAAGATGGTGAATTCAGACAGGCTGTGCCAGTGCGGAAAGACCTCAGGGCCTACTTAAATGCAACTCTATCTTTTTCCCTATTTCCCATTCCTATAAGTCCTGAACTGATTCCCTCAGACTTCCTGTTAGCATGTAAATTAAGAAATAAAAGACCATATATTTTTTACACTTAACTAGTAATGCAGTGATTTCAATAATACAGGGTCCCAGTAACATAAAACACCCATTGAGAAGAATCTGCAATTACTGCCTTCCAATTCACATGGCTGTATTATTTTTATTTTATGTCACACACAAAAGTTCTTTAAAGCAACTCATCGAAATTGACAGCTCCTGGGCTGCACCTCCTCCCTCTGAAGCAAACAAGCAAACCCCACTTCTTTACGTCTAGCCTGTGCTACATCCATCCAGATCCCTGTGCTAACAGCCAGAAAGCTCTAAATTGTCATGGCCTGGTTGCTGTGCTTTTCCCCAGCCTGCCCTCCCTTATGAGTAGGAAGAAAAGTGTTCCCTGATGGGCTGAGGAAGGGCATAGGACACCAGCAAACTCTCCACATCATGTAGAAGTCTTATTTGGGGGCAGAACCTTCCTGTGTTCTACAGTTTTCTTCAGTCTTCAGGTACTGATGAAATTTGCATGTGAACAGACTCTTTGCCTCTTATGGGCCCATCTGTTCCTGCTGTTAATTTTTCACCTGGGGCCCTAATTATAAACGACTCTGGGCAGAAATGCCTATGACATCACTGACGGGCGATCAGAGCTTCAGGTGAAAAATAAGGTGCTGGAGCAGATGGGCATCATATGAGCAGAGATCTTAATGTTTTGTCAATATCCACTGCATAAGAATGATAGTGAAAGGAAATGCTGAAAATGGAAGCAAGGAAAATAACTCCTAACTATACTGCTCTTCTTTTCTTCCTTTCCTAACTTACCACATGGCACCAGTATTGTAGTGTCATGACTTGTAGGTATTAGAATCACACTTTTAGTAAGCCTGGCTTCCCTAGGGTCCATCATAATGAAATAGATACCCTCTTGGGATCCCATGACATCAGCATCCCAGGAATAGCCAGTGAAACATCTGGAAGACCACTCAGAGGAAGAGGCCACCACAAAGTTTGTATAGTCCAAATCTTTCTCCCCAATATAAGCAGTTTAATAATTCCTCCAGATTCAGCACTACTCCCATCTTTTAACTCATGGGACCATTGTTACAGGAGGCAGGAGGGGAAGATCTCTTCCTTTTCCTATAGTGATAGGGAGCTTCAGCCAGTCAGCCGTCTAGGAAATTTCCTGAAGTATGTACTCCTCATATGTATGTGCTGAGAGTATACAAAGTTCTTCATCAGCTCATAAGCTATTACTTGGTAGAAGAGGTCCATTTAGGCCAGAAAGAGCTAACATGGGGCATCTAATTCATTGAAGGGGCCTTTCTTAGTCTGATTAAGGATCACATTTCCATTTCCAAGAATGAAGTCATAGGCAGTTTTTTACCCCCACTATTTGAATGGGACTTGACCCAATCAACCAGCCTCACAGAAAATGTGTATGTACAAGCAAAATTTATTGTCACCTCTTGCCCTCCAGAGATCCAGTGAGGGAGTGAGGGGAAGCAAGGATCCTTTGTCAAAGAGGAGTTACCTTTTTTCCCCACTCCAGGCAGGGTTTGGGCTTACTCTGATGGCAAAAAATGGGCACGCAGATATAGCCAAACAACCTACAAGTTCTTCAGGGAAGCTGGGTCTTCTATTGACCATGAGAGAAGAAATAGACAGTCAGTCAAAGGATCTCCACAAGTGATAGAAAATCAGCTTTCAAATCAGGCCAAGTGAGCAACTGTTGCCTTTGGCTCTCCTAAAGGATGGCTCTCAGATCCTCTGTCCTAGGGGACCAGTTGAGTGTCCATCTGCCTTTTACTAGGGACGGTCAAGCTCAGGGCAAGGTTGCCTATCACGTCAAGAGTTAATAGTTATGTTTGGGCTTCTCCCTGTCCTCCTGAGCAGAAATATCCTTTTGGGACATTGGAAAAACCCAGGCACGTGTTTCCATTTCAAATATAATGTTGGAGTCTAAATTCAAACTGCTGTAATATTATCAAGTTGCTTCCGATGGCCTTATTGTTCAGGACTACTGGCTTCCACTACCTATAGGGATGATCTCATTGTTACTGAACTCAGGCCCAGCTGCTCACCACTCAGAAAGTCAGTACTGGGCTTCCCTGGTGGCGCAGCGGTTGAGAGTCCGCCTGCCGATGCGGGGGACACGGGTTCGTGCCCCGGTCCGGGAAGATCCCACATGCCTGGAGCGGCTGGGCCCGTGAGCCATGGCCGCTGAGCCTGCGCGTCCGGAGCCTGTGCTCCGCAGTGGGAGAGGCCACAGCAGTGAGAGGCCCGTGTACAGCAAAAAAAAAAAAAAAAAAAGTCAGTACTCAAGAGACAAGCTCTGGTAGGAATGGAATAGTTGCTTTAATCAGAAGGCTGGCAATCTGGGAAGAAGGCATACTTCTGTCCCAGAGCCAACCCCAGAGATTCTGCTTGGCCGTGAAAGTTTTTAAAGGGAAGGAGGGGAAGTAATCTCAGTTAATCATTGAGGTAGCAGATCAGATTCATCATCATCTCCCATTGTGTGCAGACTTGTCAGTTCCTTGTGGTATTTCTTTAGGTGCTATCTTGTTCACAGAGTTTGTTTGTTCGTGAGATTACTGAAGGGGAAGCTGGGCAAAAGATCCGGTCATCTGTTAATTACTTATTCTTCATTTCTATTTCTTTTCTCTGAGGAAAGAACCAACAGGTAAGGCAAAGGATTGTGTGATCAAAAGATTTGAAAGGTGTGCTTGGGCTGGAGATCAGTAGAGTATAGGGGTTCCTGGTTTAAGATCAGTTACAGTATAGCTTTGCTATGATAAGACAAAAGGAGCCTCCTGCAGAAAGCTCTTTCCTGAAAAGAACTCTTTCCTGCAAAAAGCTGCTTACAAATCTCCACTGTCAGACATCATTCCATTTCTATGGGATCACGGGCCAAGGTCCATCTTCTGTAACTTCTTCATGCTGACATAGGGCACTGTATTCTTAAGAGTGGAAGATGTTGACAGGAGTCTGTAGCGTCTCTTTGCTGACAATTTTGGTTGCCTGCTTATATATATGGGCAGAGCAAGCTACATTTATTTTGTTGCCCACAAAGGTACAGATTATTATGAGCAATAGTGTTAATCCCATTCTCTTGAGGCTAGTTCTTAGAATTGTGCTAGCCATAAATTCAGTACTGCTCAAGATGGAGCAGCTTATGTCATGGCTACAGTCTGATCATGATGCAGTTAGCTTTTTCCTTCCGGTGGCATTACAGTATAAAACAGCTCAGGACTGTGCATAAGACACTGAAAGACTCTGTGACTTTATTGTCCTAATTATTAACTGTTTGAGCCTTCTCCTTTGTGACTCAGGGAGGCCTGGGAGACTTCAGCTTTTCTACAAACAAGAGGCAGGTGACCTGGAGGTGCCTTTGTATTTGGGGGGAGGGGGCCCACAGGGTTCTGCTTGGTTTCATCATGACCAAAGATAGAACCTTTCATTGTAAATAAAATGGCATTTGTTTAGGTAGTGCCTAGACCCCGAGCAAGGAGGGGCTTATCTAAGGGATCTCCTGCTAAGACAGGTCTCAAAATAATGTGAATCTGCATGGACAGGTTCAGAAGATAGACATGTATCAGGAAACACAGGCAAGGAGTCTTGAACATAGAAATACAGAGGGTAAGACCATCTTTGGGAAAGAGGTGAGACAAATTTTTATCGTGGTGGCAATGCCATTCCTTCATAAAAGCTGGCAAACAACAAAAAACATCCTATTTTTACAGCCCAGGATCATATCCACACAAAATGGGAGTAAGACAGAAAAGTAAATCTAGGTAAACTAGCTGATTTCAAGTATTTAAAACAAAGCCTGAGGGTAAAAAATTTACAAAGTCCTAGTAAACAGATGTATACACAGATGAGATCGATTTTCCACTGCCTGTCTGAACTGAATTTTCTTGCCAAATAGGTCCCCTTATATCAACCTAAAAGTAAGTCCACACCAGTGAGCGATCATGGTTATAATGCGACCTTCCTCCTCTCTTGCTTTTACAGCCCCCCCTTAAGGTGTTAGAATAAAATAGTTGCCATTTCAGGCCAAGAGTCAGAAAGAGTTGATTAAACATAGACCAGCCTAAGCCTTTCTTTTTGCCAGGACTGCTTCTCAGAAAATCAATGCACTGGTTTCACTATCTTGATTGGAAGCCTTGACTGAGAAGAAACATCTCCGATTTCTTTCATATACATCCTCTTCATGTAAATCCTCTTACAAAGAATTGGCCCCCGTCACCATGTGCTACATACTGTCATGATTTTCAAAATAACAAATTTATTCCTCTCCAACAGGGAAGAAAAAACCAAACACATGGGGGTTCCTGGCCTCTAGCCTTTCTGCTGATTGAAAATAAGTCTCAGCACCATTTTGACAAAGCTTTCTAACCAGATATTTTTATTACCTTTTGGGCAAGCATTTGGGTAGAAATCAAGATGGAGAGAAAGGTACTTCTCTTGCATATCTGCATAATGATCCCAACCTAATGAATCTGCCTCAGTAATTGTGTATGTTGAAAATAAGAGAGGATGTGCCAGAAGCAGCCACAGATTTTGTTCATTTTATCCTTTTTGATGGCCTTTATACATGTCTGCAAATACTCAGGTTTCGTTTTGCAGAGTGGAAGTTTGGGCCAAAGCATTGTTTCACTGGCAAAGCTAACTTAACTTCATCCTGATGTGAGCATTCTTGACGGACTCACTAGGTGATCTAAGACAACTTTCTTATTCTCACTGAATTTTATCTTCCATTTTCTATTAGATTCTCTAATTGGCTATTTATACCACTTCCAGACATTTGTGTACTGTCACAGGATAAATAAATTTGAAAAATGTAACATGTGTAGCCAGCCCACAGTTAATGAAGGCGTCTCATTTATTTTGTCTTGAAGTTGGTGGTTAGGAATTTGAAATTTATTTTCCCCTAGAAAAATATTATAAAGCATAGACAGGTTATTAATTTAGGCTACCATATTTTATTTCTTTAGAGAATGTAGATGACTGTTAAAATCTATTTTTAAAACCCTGTTTTCTCATTCATAACACTACTTCTCTGTAGAACACATTTTCATTTTCTAGCTTCACATACCACGAGCAATACCTGTTCCCAGCATAATTCCATCTCCTTGCACTGGGTTAAAGTTGGGGGGTGGGGTCAGCTGAGGTCCAAGTGGTAGCAGTAGCCAAAGTGGGGATGGAAAGAGAGGAAGTCTCCACGGCAACCATAGCTCAGTTGGGAGGACTCAGTCCCCAAGCCTCAGGCATCTTTTGTTTCATGGGTGAAGGAATGAAGATTCTGAGTGTCCCTAGTAAGAGCAGGAAGAGTTAAGAAAACTCCAGCAGTCCCTTCATTGAGGTAAGGCTATAGGAAGGGAAGTATCTGTATGAAAGAAAGATTAATAATTGAGCATCATTCGTCTTCTGATGATGTCCAAGTTCTGTGTCTTATTAGTTCTTTATCTGTAGTTCCTGACACAATGCCAAGCAAACAGTAGGCTTTAAGTAAATATTGAATTGTCCTGGGAGATTATCCTCGAAAGGGTAAAAATAAGTCACTTTGGATAGGATCTAGCTAAAATAATCCTGCTCAAATTTATATTTCACTCTCTAGAGGGTTGTAAGCTTCCAAATATTTGTAAACGCTTACATACTGTGTATACAAAGAGCCGGGGTGGACAATGTTGTTGGAATAGAAATTCCTACCCCCTCACTCTCCTGATCCAAAATGGCCATCCAAGAAACAGTAGAGCAGAGGGGACAAGAACCCATGTTTCAGAATCAAATGGAACTTGATTTGAGCTATAGATCTGTGCCCCATGGCTAAGTGTCCATTTTCTCAAACTCTCCACGTACTTATGTTTAAAAATGAAAATGTTTTTAGAAAAATGTACTGCCACATTGGATCGTGGTGAAGGTTAAATGAGATCTTGGATGTAAAGTTGCCTAGTGCATAGTAAGAACTTAATAGTTGCTAGCTTACAAGGTTTCTAACTTTGGGGAAATGTTATATAATGGGCAAATGAAAGCCTTCCTAGAGAAGACCTGAGACCAGAGGCACACCTGGGCCAGGAATGAAATTCAGAGCTCTTCTGCCAGACCTGAACTCACTTGAATGCTGATCACAGCCATTTCAGCGGATCAGGGTGAGGGCGGGCAAGGCATGAACAGTGATAGTCACATTTCCTCCTGTGGGTTTGTGTCACCCACCATGACTTCCACATCCATTGTGCTTATGCTCCAGGCTGCTTTATTATTAGTTTCGGTTGCTGGTTCTTCTCCAACTGCGTGTCCGTCAGGGTCCGTTGCAAAATATCAATCTGTCCTCACGTGGCACAAAAGCAGTGCAGCAGTCTATTAAAAATATCCCCAGAACCCGAGGCCTCTGATAGTCTTGACCCTCGGTGGTCTCACCGCTTGGAAGACATTGTTCCAAAAGTTTCCAAAGTCTCCTTTGTTATTTGCCTCTATCAGTCGTGTTTGGAGCTTGTCCCCGTGAATGAACTAGCCCCATGGCTAGACCTTTGACAAAAACATTGTGTCTTTTGATGGTTTCCTGAGCAGAGGAAGTCAAGGCTGGGTATCTTTGATTTTGAGAGTTTATCATTTTCATTTTTCCTGGAAATACATACACGGGTTATTTTTTATCGCCTGCCTTCAAGTCAAGGTCCCCATGTCAATATGTCATTACGTCACCTGTCACCTATAATCACAGCCTTTTTATTAACTCTGTGGTCACAATGTCATGACCTGAAACCGTCGCATGCTTGCTTCTGATTTCTCTTCCCACGTCTCTGAATTTCCCTTTTATGAGTCCATATTCATATGCTTTGTGTCTCACTGTCTTGGCCCCCTCCACCCCCAGCCTTGGGAAACAGTATGGAAACTCATGTCTGCGCCCCGTGGAGCAGATGCGACCCTCCGAGGCTTCTTGCTTTCCTGGAGTAAGTCATGTCCACACGGCACCGTCCTGGGTTGGCCGCCATGCAGAGTTTATTGTCTCCAGGGGCGTTCACTCCTGTGGTTCCATTTCTTCCGTCATCAGTTTGTGCTTGTGAATTTCTCTTCCTCCTCCTTCCTGTCTAACAGTCACCTGGAAGAACTGGACAAAAAGCAGCCCATTAACAAACAGTAAGTGATCCTGTTGTGCCTGCTGGGAGTCAGCTGGACAGAGAGGGAACTAGAGTAGAAGAAAAAAGAGAGAGGCGAACAGAATCGCGGGCGCAGACGAAAGTCAGCTGCGAGAAAAATATTAAAAGCAAACGTGGGTACTGTTACGGGCCAGGAACTGTTCCAAGCAATTTTATACCTAAGCACACTTCATTCTTATATCAAGCATTTGAAGTAGATACATGAATGAGAGGACTCTAGCATGTTTATAACAAGTGTGGACTTTGGAGGCCGATTGCCTGGGTTCCAATCCTCACTCCTCTATTAACTAATTATGAGGCCTTGAGAAGTTACTTAACTCCTCCACGTCTCAGACTCCCCATTTACAAAATGAACCTAATATACCTACTTTGTACAGTTTTCCTAATAATTAAATATGTTAATATATACAAGCTATGTAGAACAGATCCCATTATGTAATAAGCGTTCATTAAGTATTAGTTATTATTGTTACAATTACTTATGTGTTAATAATTGTATTCTCATTTGCAGAGCCTGGCCAGGGCTATAGTATATGTCCACCAAGGACCATACAGCCTGACTGTGGACAGTCATACCCCTTTGTCTACGTGGAGACCCGTAAAGTCCACTGCCAGCTGCCCTCCTAGTGACTTCAGGAGAGCAGGGCACACTTCTCACACTCTCCTTGTGCACCAGTAATGCCAGTAGCTTCTCACACTGTTCAGTGGCAGATTTTTGGCGAATGTTTCAAGAGCATTTCAACCTTTTGCATATTATTACCATAAACTGTTAAATCCCTTCCATTATGAGAAGCAAATTGGGAAGTAATTAAACGTAATCTTTCTGGAAAAATCCTGTTTGGGCTTTTCAGGGTGGGACAGACTCTATTTTATAATTCCTTTCTGAGAATTCTCCACTCCCTATTTAGAACTCTTGCAATTATTTATTAGCTCAAGAATGATGCCCATGAAAGATCCCCTGGGCAGATGAACATACAGTGAAATAAAGTACCTTTTCTTATTAGAAGCCTTATCCATTCTGGTGCTCACCAGGCTACAGACTTCAGAGGAATGGGGAAGGATTCAGCCCATCTCTGAATTCCTGTGGCTCCTTAAATCATTAGCAAATTGTTCAGCCACTACTTGATATCTGATTGTTCGTGTGTCAAGATATCTAATTCTTGGTTGTAAGCTCATTGAAGTTACAGACCACGCCATCTGTATTCTCCCTTGGACTCATCCTTTACCTGACAAGCACATGACTTCCCCTTCAACCTCCATCACATGCAGGTACCCCAGTTACCATGATTCTGAAGACCCATATACTTGATGTGGCTCCACCAGGATGGCCACCTGCCACCTCTCTATTCTCATTCACACATGTGCTCCAGTTAGATGAACCTCCTCTCACCATCTTGAAGGGAAAAGCCCTTCTACCACAGGGCCTTTGCACATACGGTTCCCTCTGGCTCATTGTTCTCCCTCTCTCCTTGCTCTTCTTATCACCCTTTCTCCCACCTAGTTAATGTCTATTCATCCTTCAGATACTCTGACTCCCCTTAACACACCCCCACAACCTTCCTCACCTCTGCTCCCACCTAAGTACAGTTCTTTGATATTAGCAATCAGTGACTGTCTTCATTTCATTGAAGATATTTCTTACTATTTGTAATTAAATTCTTATTAATGCCGTTATTTGATTAATGCCATTCTCCTGAATAAGCTAGAAACTCCATTAGAAGAGGAACTGTTTTTGCTCATCATTGCATCTTCAGCATCAAACACGGTATTTAGCACAAAGGAGGGCTGCAGTAAATATCTGTTAGTTAATTAATGCTCAAAAAGTGTTGGCTTTTCAGTGATTAAAGCCTTAGTTGTTATTAGATTAGTAGATACAATAAAGTCCTCTGGAATCAAGATTGAGCGTAGGGTTTCATGTAGTAGTTTCAAGTAGTTCCAGTGAAAATGTGCTATGAACAGATGTGTCCGGTACGCAGTAGGCAGGCTTGTAAAGGATAGGAGTCAAGACTAGAGGTCATTGCCTGGTAGGTCATTCTGGGCTAGTATTCTCATGAGCATCAGTATCAGGACAAGCTGGCATGAATCAGGATAACAAACTAGGAACAGGATTGTGGAGTACCCAGGTGTTGAACAGAGATAAAATCTATGTGATAGGCAAGAGATCTGGAGTCCTGTTTAGTGAACTCATTTATTTATTGCAGAAGCATGATGTGCTAGACACTGTACTGAGAACAGGACATTGGTAGACAAATGATTCTGGTCCTTCTCTAGAGTCCTGGGCGGTGGGGTCGGGGGGCTGGATAATTAATTATAATGTGTTGTAGAAAATGCTATGATGGAGATGCTGTAGGAAGACACAATTTCATAACATGTGCCCTTTACAGAAGGCTTCTTGGAGGAGATGACACTTGAGCTGATTCTTGAGGAGTGACCAGGAGTTAGGACATCTGTGGTAGTACGCACGGAGGGAGTCTAAGTAATGAGCAGCAAGTGGGAGGGTCAAATTACGGAAGAGTGCTCAGAGTACTTGAGGAACCAGAAACCTCCCGTGGATGGCTAGATTGTGGAGGTAAAATGGGGGTGGAGGGTTTAGTAAGCAATAGGCTTACTAAAGGCTGTGAACTTAATTGGGATGGGATTTGAGAAGCCACTGGAGAATGATCAGATACATCTGTGGTCCAAACTGTGTTTAGAAAGTGGCTTTGCCATTAGAGTGAGAAATGGATGAAAGAGGAGCTGGGCTGACACTGGGGAGATTATTTAAGAGATAGGAGTTTATAAAAGTGACACATGGCCATGAAAGGATGTAGGGAAGTGGCATTTGAATTTCAAAAAAGGAGATAGACGTTAGGTGTATTGAAAGATAGGGTCAGTAGAGGTTGGCCATGCCAGATGTAGGCAGTAAAGTAGGAGGATGTTTCTGACTTTGGCAGTTTGGTAAATGATGCTGCCACTTACCAAGAGAGGTTCCATAAGAGGGAAAACAGCTTTAGTTGTTTGGAGGTGGATAAATTTGTTTTAAAATATATTGAAGGATAGCGAGACTGCTTGCTGCCATAAATTTGTTTTAAAATATATTGAAGGATAGCGAGACTGCTTGCTGGCCACAAATATTCATTTTCTCCCTTAAAAAAACAAATGTCCATGTTTTAGGGACGCTTTCGAGCTTGCTTGAAGCTGGGTGATGACCATGTGATTAAGTGCTGGCTAGTGGAATGTAAGCACATCTTTGGGTACCTCTTCCAGCAGGTGTTCTCTCTCTTCCTCATTTCCTCAGTCTTACTGTTGGGAATGTGGACATGTTGGCTAGGATTCTAACAGCCATCTTGGACCGTGAGATAGAAGTCTGCATATCAAGGATGGTGAAGCAAGGAGATAAAGTGTCTCAAGACCCTGATGATTATAGCCTTTTCAGGCTTGGCTTCCAATTTGGATATGCCAGTATCGATCAGTTAACCTCCCCCTCTAGGCACACCTGTCATCACCCAATGGGCTCATGAACAAAGTGGCCATACTGGGAGAGATGGAGGCTATACATGAGCTTAGCAGATGGACTCCTGCTCATCAAGATCAACCTGGCTCCTGCCACTGCTGAGTGCCAGGTCTGTCAGCAGCAGAGATCGACACTGAGGTCCCACTATGGCACCCTTCTCTGGAGTGATCCTCCAGCTAGCTGGTAGTGGGTTGTTTACATTGCACCCATCCCATAATGGAAGGGGCAGTGTTTTGTTCCTCCTGGAATAGATAGTTACTCTGGGTATGGATTTGCCTTCCTTGCAGACAGTGCTTCCATCAGAGGTAACACCCATGGATTTACAGAATGACATCTACCTTCATAGTATTGCACACAGCATTGCTTCTCAACAGGTTGCTCACTTCACAGCAAAAGGGGGGCAGTAGACCTTGCTTGTGGAATTCACTGGTCTTACCATGTTCCCTACCGTCCTAAAGTAGGTCGTTTGCTAGAGTTCTGGAATGGCCTTTTGAAGACTTAGAATCAATAGGATATAGAATATACATCTCTCTCTCATTTCTCAATCTCTCTCTGTGTCTCTTTCAGTATATCTGTACCCCTGTTTATAGAGACTTTGGAGTTGTTGTTTTACTCTTTTTGGATTCCCCTCTTTGCTTTTCCTCACCTCATTACTTGAGATGGGCAGGCTACCCTCTGACTTCCTGGTGCCCATGGAGTAGAGGAGGCACTATACCAATTAATGGCTCATCATCTAGAGCTGTGATTGCCCAAATTTGGTGGATTCCAGATTCCTATATGTTCTTAAGCAGTACAGGGCCCTTAAATACATAGGCTCAGCAAGGGTGGTTATGGTATGAAGACTTACTTATTCATGTCATTACAGCTGTTCTCCACAGAGAGGATTATGTTGTCATTGATATAATTCAAAGCCATTAAAAACACTTCTGCATGAACAGTTGGTATCATTATGTATTTTTTTCTCTGTATTAAGGGAAGCAGTAAAACATACTAGCTTTAGATTCCAAGATTTGAAATCTAAGAGATATGAATGCGTCATGACCTGTGTAACCTTAGGGAAATTACTTAACCTCCCTGAACACTCAGTTTCTTAATTTGTAAAATGGGGATTAAAACACCTTCATCACAAGGCTGCTTAAAAGAGAAAATATACGATGTATATATAGTGCTTAGTAAACAGTAAGGATATAGTGAATAGTGACTATTATTCTAAAAGTCAAACTACTGCCATGTGAGGGTCCAAATCTTTTCGATATTAAAAAGTTCATACCCCCAAAGGAGGTATGTCCATTGATCTTGGGAATTTTTCTCCAGGCCATGCCATCAATCCTGTGTATCCTTTGTTCAATACCTGTAGGGAGAAGCTAATGCATTTAACTCATCTGTGCTAATGATTTAATTTGTTTCCCCTCCCAAGTAACCTTTGCATTGTAACAGGGAGACTTTTCAGTGCCTTAATGAAAATTAGTGACTAATGTGAGAATTGCAGGCACCTGGCAGGGCCAAAGAACAAGATGCCTCTGGGCGGGGGGCTCATTTCCAGGGGACTTGTACATCCTACCGGCGGGAGCAGGAGGCCGCTCAGCCTGCCTCTGGGCAAGGCTGGCCTTGTTCTGCAGAAGAATAAATCTGTGTGAAATCAATACCAGCTCCTGTTATTTTCAAGTTTTACTCCCCGCCTTTAGGGTGCAGATACACGATGGGCACTTGGTAAATATTTGTGGAATGCAGATTGAAGAGGACCGGGGGCAAAGTGGGGGGATTGAGAGGCTCCTCTCAAGAGGTCAAGAACACATCTGAGAAAAGGTCACTTGGAGCAGAAAGCTGATTCAGCGTGATTTCCTTTCATGCATTTTCTTTCACTTTTATCATTATCTCACTCCTTATTATTTGACTTTTTATTTTTCCTAGTCTGAGACAAAGAGCACAGTAACTGGAACAAACCTCATCAGTCCAGAGTAAAAACTAAGGCAGTTTCTCAGTTAGCATTGATAATTAACATAGTGCCTGCCGCTTAGTTGGTAGAATACTTGGCCATAGTTGAAAATATAATCTTATAGAAATAATTCTAGGTATATAAGTTGAAACAGCCCTCAGATATCAGAGAGGGGAATTTCAGAAGACTTCTTACATGTTCCATTTTGGAGTCCAACAACCGTCAAAATTAGGACGTTATCACTGCACTCTCAGGTATGTTTATGTCCTGTTGGAGTCTGACAGCCCAAAGTGCTATGCAGTTTGTACTTACATTGTTCTCAAGCTCATCTTGGGTGCTTAAAACTTAGAATACGGGTATTTTTTTAAGTTTTCTCAAGTTATAAGGACTGGGAAAGGTTACATATCATTTTATAGAGTTCTTAAATGATTTTAGTTACTACTTTATAGTCAGGTGTTTAGTTGCTTTTTATTCATTATATTTGCAACATCTGAAAAATGTAGCAAACGTTAAGGTTTTGCAATTCAGGGGTATTTTTTACTTTTAATTAAAAAAAATACACCCTCAGAGAATCTGAAAATTTGACTTAACCAGGAAAATGCACAGCACATACGGATTCTACAAACAGTCTTCAGGAGGTCGTGGATTCTCTGAATCTTACTCATGAGCCTCTTAGAGGACCACAGGTCCCAGGCTAAGAACTTCTGATGGAATCCAACCTCTTTATTTTATAGAGAAAGGAACTGAGATGCAGGGAAGTTAAAGTCCCAAGACCAAGGCCACAAAGTATTCCAAAGTCCTAGACCAGAACCCAGGGCTCATGACTTCTAGTGTATTATCCTAAGTTCTTGATAAATTCTAATGAAGACTAACATCTTATTAAGCTAAAGGCAATCTCTATTCCAGATAGAATTCTGTGAGGGAAGATAACAGCATATTCCTAATCACTCAGGCAGAGATTATACCCCTGTCTTTAAAGAGTCCTGGACTTCTTCAACTCAATGCATGCATTTAAACTCAGTTTCCTAATCATCGTGTCCTCAAGTGGGGTTCCAGCTCACCCCCCCATCAGTCTTGCTGACCAGTAGCTACTAAGGGGATATGTTGGGAGGGGGGATAAACAGCAATATTCAACTCTGGGCTCTGAGCTGGGGTGGGCTGAGAGGAAAATGAAGTGTAGTTTGTAGTGTGTTTACTATGCACCAGGCAGGAATGCATTCAGATTGTGTGGTGCCTGCAGCTTATATGATTTGTGAGTTTCTAAGAAAATGAATACAAAATTGCAAACACAAAATCAAGTACAAAAATGAACATTTATTTAGAATGAGAAAAGAAAGTACAGTCAACTATAAATATCTAAAAGCAACAAATATCATAAAGGTAAATATTTAGAAAGATAACATAATAATTTAGTATTTATTAATATATTAACTTCCAGACACAACTTCCCTTTTTAACCTTTTTTTTTGGGGGGGGAGAGGCTACATAATTTTCCATCACCTCTTCATTTGAAATGATTTTACAATATCATTTTCTGTAAATAGAATAGCAAGATAATTCAATCTTTCCTCAAGTATTATTTTTTTCCTCTAAAATGTGTTTCTCATTGATAGTTTAGATATTTTTCAGTTTCACAACTTGTCACGAACTTAGCATTGTTGCTAAACTTGGAAAAATCTCTATCATGTTTCTTTTAGAAATGAACAATTATAGATGTATTCCGTGTTTGTAATACTGGTATAGGTTTGTACAACCACAGGGGTTCTGATGAATTCTACTTAGCCCAATTCCCATCAAAAAGTAAAAAAAAAATGTGTGAGGTATTTATAATTATATGTACTTTGCATTTTCTATGAATTTTTGACAAGAGACAACTTCTGTTTTGACTTGTTCTAGAGAATTCAATCTTCCAGTCATAATGTTGTTACTGGATCAAACTTCAATCCACTGGTCTGTGCACAGTAAAGCCAATCTGCTGACACTGGTTTGTGGTGAAGGATAGTGCAGTGTTTATTGCAGGGTGTCAAGCAAGGAGTCCAGGGCAACTAGTGCTCAAAACACCTGAACTCCCCATGGGTTTTAGGAAAGCATTTTTAAAGGCCAGGTGAGGGAAGCGTCCCGAAGGGCCTTTCTGCTACTTCTGTGCCCCCCTGGCGAGGTTCTCAGCACACCAGCCTTTAAAAAGTAAATCGCGTCTTGTCATTCCTCTGTTCGCACCCATTCACTCCAAGAAGCCAAAGGCTATAAAATGGCCAAGAAGGCTCTAGTGATCTGGCCTCACATTGTCAGACCTCTCATACCTCTCCCTGTCCCAGTGCTGCAACCACTGGCTTCTTGAGGCTTGTTGAACACACCAGGTGAGGGCCTCGGGGCCTTTATCTCAGGTGTCTACTTGGATAACTCCCTTCCCTCCTTTAAGTATATCCTCAAGTTTTACTTCCTCAGTAGACTGTCCTGGCCACCCTGCATTTGCCACACTGCCCACCCAGCTTCTCCTATCCCTCTTACCCCCTCTACTTCTTCTGCATTACCATAGCACTCATCACTTGCAAACATACAATCTATTTCCATATCAATCATGTTAATGTTTGTGGTTGCTAATATATTGAATACTATATTTTTGGTAGTTTACTGTCCTGCCCCCCTAGTAGAATGTAAACACCACAAGGACAGGGATCTTTGTGTTTTTCAATGAATGGTATGTCCCATGAGCCTAGAAATTCATCTAGTTCTCAAAAACCAAACTAACTTGTGAGATAGGTACTACCATTTTTATAGATTAAAAAAAAATTAAATAGAGAAAAGTTAAGTAGCCTGCCAAGATCATAGGAGATCATAGGAGTAGTAGAGATGGGATTCAAACCCAGATAGGTCGCAGAGCTTGCACCCCAAGCAGTATGCAATATCGCCTCCTAGTGTACGGAGGGGAAAGGCAGCCAGTGGAGTGGAGAACTAACAGCCCTGGAGACTGGTTGCCCCCTGCACCTGTGTGCTCACACTGGGTTATTAGCCTCTGAGCTAAATGCCAATCCCATAGATAAATGTTCCAGGATTAAAACATGTTTCAAAAACTTAGCCACTTACATATATGAAGTACAGTTATGACAATCATTTTCCCAAGGAAATAGTCATATTCTTCTCCTTTTCTGAGTCATATTGTATATTCTGCTTGGCCCTTTGCATGGTTCAATTACCTTCATCAGAAGAAATGTGATGCACTCGGCAATGATTCTGTGCTAATGAGAGATGGGAAAACCACAGCAATATTTCCAAACACATTATTATAACAACACATTGTTTTGGAGGTCAAAGTGATTTGCATAATGTAAGACTCGCCTGATCGGGTGGAAAAACTATTGCTGAGGGAAGTCAGTTCGAGAGCTGGCTTTCCCAATCTGGGTTATTGGAAGCTATTTATATAATGTGGCTTATTTGAGAAGTAAATTTACTATAGAGATAATAGTGATTTTTACTATGCCTCTATCATTTCTGAGTGTAGATCAATGCAGAAGAATATTTCAGGCATACGGTGGGGCTGGGGTGAGCCATTGTTGAGCCAGTCTTTCTGATAACCTGCATACCACTACACATGAGCACACACACACACACACACACACACACACACACACACACACACACGAGTGTGTTTCTGGACTCTTGCAAAACCTTATATGTAGTCTCCCTGCTTCTAGCTTTCCTTTGCCCAGGCCCTCTGGCACACCTCCCCTAAAACTACCTTTTAAGCACCTAGACTTCTCTACTTAAAGTACTCCACGCATTTCTTACCGACTATAGAAAGCACGTACTTTGTCATGTGCCAACTGGTCATTCAGTCTGGGCTGCCTCGCTCTTCCCCGCCTCCCCCCATTACTTCCTGTTTCCTAATCACAGCGCGTCCCCAGGCACCCGACACTTTGCCACATCCTTGTGCCTTCCGCACCTGCTGAAACTCCCTTTCTCCTCTGGCTCTGTTCAGCCAGATGACACCCGACGTTTGAGAACGAGCTTAAATGTTACCATTTCTAGGAAGCCTTCCTGGCCACATCTGTGCCCCCACCAGCCCCTGCAAATATGCAGACAGACAGACACACGCACACACACACACACACACACACACACACACACACACACACACACTGTAGAAATAATAGTATTCTGTACTTCCACAGGCCTTCGTTCATACTTCAGGGATAGTGGTCTTGCTTTTATTTTGGTGATTTCCCTCTGTTTTGCCATGAATTGCAGAGTCTCCAAAAGTCTCTTAAGAACTGAAAAATTCCTTTGGGTGCTTGTGGAGGTGAGTCAGGGGGTCTCGGTGGATCTGAACTGCTCATAGTGGGGATTGACGTGTGGAAGGTGATTCGGAGGAACACAGATTCGGTGACCGAAAATGTGAATGGAAAGCTCTCTACAGTCCCATCGTCCACTCACACACTCACTTAGTTCAGCAAGCCTTTATGGAGCCCAGTTCCTGTGGAGCGTACTGCGAGGCCCTGGAGCTTGCATGGTGCACGCACAGGCCGGCACCTGCCCTTCTGGAGCTCAGAGCACAGGAAGCAGTGGTGCTACAGTGATGGGTATGCTAATCGCAGCCATGCTGCGTCTACATGGCCAGCTTTTTAGCTAGAAGAAGAAAGGCTTGGTGTTTTATTTACTTCTGTATGTTCTACGTTAATTACTATATGTGATACAGTAATTATCTATATCATTAATTAGAATGTCATTATTTAGAGTGACAACTGTCATTAATTAGAATGGTAAAGACTTGTTTTGCACACAGAGGTGTTTAGTAGATAGCTGATGATGGAAGGAAGGAGGGAGGGAGGGAGAAAGGGAAAATGGGAGAGTGGGGCAGGAGAGAGGGATGTCTGTAGGTTATCAAACCAAGCTAAAGCTTCTGGTCTTAACTGTAGAAATAAATCACGATCTCTTCCACATGTTCTCTTCAAACTCTTGCAACTGCAAACTCTTGCAACATTGGCACCCAAACCAGTGTCAGAATAAAAGTAAGAACAAAACAAAATAAACTAAAACCCCTGGGAAAGAGCCTAAGCATGATCAGACCATTAGAGGGGAGCGTTCCCTGATGATGTGACCCCTCAACCTGTCTCCTGCACATTGGCCTTTTTCTTAAGTGACTTCCCAAAACACTTTCTCTTGGGGTTTGCATGCCTAGGAGGATTTGGAGATTAGATGGAGGGAAACAGAATACATTTAACAGGACCATAATTATCTCACTTGCCTTTTCCCCCTCATTCCTGTGGGACTCTAGAAATGTCAGGGTCCTTATTTAATGCAATGCAGTGCAGCTGGGGTAAAGACTTAACTTGCGCGGGGAAATCCCTCCGCGGTTGGCAGCGTTGAGGGCTGAAGGAAGATTAAAAGAAGCTTGCAGTGTTCATTGAGACAACAACTGCACAAACAAAACCCGTGAGTCTCTCCCAACAAGCACAGAGGGAACTGAGAGGTGGGGCTGTTTCCCAAGGATTAGAGCCATGTGGGAGCTTGTGCTTTGCTCATTACAAACTCAATCACCAGGCTTTCAGCTCAGGAAGCTCACCCCTCGGGCGCAGGCAGCCATCGCGCAGGACAAACCAGAATTCTCTTTGCCTTCAGTGTTTCTTTACCTGTCAGCTAAGAACGCGGGAAAGGGGAAGATTATTGAAGATTGGGGGAATTTTTTCCACATTCTTTATTATCCTGTTCTGTCTCAATCATCTCAGTCTTCACACAGTAGATTTAGAGGAAGGCTAGCATAAGGAAAAGAACAGCTAAGCTGCGAGGGCTGTTGAATTTTTAATCCCCTAACCTTTTTCTCTCCCTTCTCTATTTATTTTCAAAGTCCTGGAGGAAAGGGATTGTCTAAACCCCGCTTATTGGCAGCCTTTCAAAAAGCTCATCTTGCAGCCTAAGTAGGGGAAAACCAGGACTGAGTTCTTAGAAAAATTTTCTAGGAGTCAGAAATGAAATCATCACCTAAATGTTTAGCATTGAAGGGAGAAATACAAGTATCAGAAATGATGGCTCAGTGATTTCAGCATACACAGCTCTCCAGCCGGAAATCCTGGGGGGCTTTATTCCTGTGATCCTGTCCCATCCCCCAAGGCAGGACATCCCTGAAGATCTAGACCCAGTATATACACCTGCACTCTTCCAGAGCAGCAGTTTTTATTTGTTTGCTTCCCCTGACTCAGTGAGTCTTCACCTGTGCCCTCAGGTGATGGGATTTGCTGCTCTTCCTCCAAAGGCTTAAGGCTTTTCTTCCGTGGGGAATAGGGTCCAGGAGGGGCTCTGCACTTGCTCCCAGCGATGCCCCTCCCCACCTCTATGGCTGCTCCACCAAGGAGCCTCCTCCTTTCTCACCCACAGCTCATCTTCCTCCTGAACACCCTAAGGTAAGTGGAGGAGGAGCCTGCAGCTACCAGGGTTTTATATTCTTGCGTTGGCCCACATTCAGCCTTTAGCAACTTATTCAGACTTTAAGCTGGTTTCTCCTTACCAGTGTGTGTGGTATCCTGAGGCATCTATTCCCAGTCAGCGGGTGTGTGCATTTCTCTTCTCCTTAGAGGGTCCTGTCTTCCCTTATATTTGGGGTTTGTTAGTTGCTCTGTAACCTCCGCCCGCTGGTAGAATCAAGACAGTTGTCAACTTGCAGATTGTCGGGTATGTGTATGTTTTGGTGGTGGTGGTGGTAGATGGGTGTTGCTCTTTTCAGCTTTCTACATCCTAAGTGGAAGACAGAGTCAACTGATGTGTTTATTGAACTCAGTTTCAAGGGTTATATTTTAAAGAGATGCTTTCAAATTGCATTTCATCCAGAGGGGAGTGATTCAGGTGTGCCTTGGCTGGGAAGTCAGTGGTAAAGGAGCTAGAAACATCTAAACTAAAGATAAAAAGTCTAAGGGGAAAACTCTTCAAATATTCTCAGGGCAGCCATTTGGGAGCAAGGTAATATTTAGTTGGTGTTACTCCAGAGGCCAGAAGTAATGTGTGGAGATTACAGGGAAGCAGATTTCTGCTCAGTACAAGGGGAACATGTTCTACTGAATCAAGAGAGCCATTAAAGCTGGATGGAGTGTTTTTTGAGGTAATGATCTCCCCCTGTGACTATGAAAATGGTATAGTTGAGCTTGCATGAAAATTTGTCAGAATATTTTTAAAGGTGGTTTTAGCATTCAGTTAGCAGTTTGGAATAGATGAACTGTGGCATGCTTTAAACACTTATAAGGAATCAGCTCCTTTCAGCCTTTTTTTTTTTTTTTTTGTGGTATGCGGGCCTCCCTCTGCTGTGGCCTCTCCCGTTGCGGAGCACAGGCTCCGGACGCGCAGGCCCAGCGGCCATGGCTCACGGGCCCAGCCGCTCCGCGGCATGTGGGATCCTCCCAGACCGGGGCGCGAACCCGGTACCCCTGCATCGGCAGGCGGACGCGCAACCACTGCGCCACCAGGGAAGCCCTCAGCCTCTTTTTTAAGTTCATTCTCATTTCCAGAGTAAGAAAATCCCTTGCGTATTTGGTTACAGTTATGGCTTCTCAAGACAAAGTGTATATACACAGTTTTGAGCACTTAGCTATAAACAGGGTTCTTTTTTGCTGTGATCCTAAAGGAGTATCGCCAATTCTGGTTAGTAATTATTGTTAGGGGTGTTATCTACTTGGACTGGAATCTTTATCAAAAAGCTTAGAAGTAAATATTAAAATTGAAGACAAGATAATGACGATTTAGCCCAGCAAAAGTAACATAGGTTTGTGCAAGAGTAACTTGAGTGACTTTTTAGGGCCCAAATTAAGAGATCCCAAAAGGTCAAAATCATCTGGTTTTGAGGAGAGAAAAAGGAAGCATTTTTATTAGCTGATGCGGGTCACGTGTGAATGCATACATAATGTGAAACACAGTTGGAACATATGTAGTTATTTAAAGACGAAGGGAAGCAGGCTGTATTCTGTAGAGTCACAGTAAATCAGTGGCTCCCATTAAACCAATCAGAACCTGGGAAATCTAGTTGGGGAAGAGGAGGTCTTTTGGAGGTAGGCCTCCTGGGAGCAGAGCTCCAAGTGGTGACAGAGCAGGGGTGAGGGCCCTGTCTTTGGTTTTTGAAGTGGCAGTGTTGTGTACCAACTCATGATTTCCTTGTAAAGAATGGAGCTGATTTGCTGATGTCTGTAGGTCTTCTATATAGAAACAATAGTGCCAGAGGCATAAATAGCTTCTGTGATAGTGCGTCTAGTTTTTGCCTCATGTGTATTCTGTATTGAACGATGTAATAATAAAATACCTTTTTTAAACATCTTTATTGGAGTATAATTGCTTTACATTGTTGTGTTAGTTGCTGCTGTATAACAAAGCGAATCAGCTATACATATACCTATATCCCTATATCCCCTCCGTCTTGTGTCTCCCTCCCACCCTCCCTATCCCACCCATCTAGGTGGTTACAAAGCACCTAGCTGATCTCCCTGTGCTATGCAGCTGCTTCCCACTCGCTATCTATTTTGCATTTGGTGGTGTATATATGTCAGTGTCCACTCTCTCACTTCGTCCCAGCTTACCTTTCCCCCTCCCTGTGCCCTCAAGTCCATTCTCTATGTGTGCATCTTTATTCCTGTCCTGCCCCTAGGTTCTTTAGAACCATTTTTTTTTTTTTTTTTTTTTTTTTTTTTTTTTTTTTTTTTTTTAGATTCCATGTATATGCGTTAGCATACAGTATTTGTTTTTCTCTTTCTGGCTTACGTCACTCTGTATGACAGACTATAGGTCCATCCACCTGACTACAAATAACTCAATTTCGTTTCTTTTTACGGCTGAGTAATATTCCATTGTAAAATACCCTTTTTTTAACTGTCATGAAGGGGAGAGTTTGAAGCAAGTCAGTATATACACAAAAGCATTGGTGGCACTGTTGTGACATAAGCAACACTTAATCCGGCCTCTCTCAATTCCCATTTCTGTACTCTTTCCTCTTCTGCACATTCTCCCTTTGTTCTCTCCACCATAGTCCTGTCTCCTTCAGAAAGAGCCAACCCACATCCTATGTGGCTCCTGGCTGTTCCTTGTTTACCATTTGGGAGTAATGTTGGGTTTACAAAGACCAATTTGGCGGATATATTAGCGCTGAGAAGGGGGGTGAGTTATAGGTCTTTAGAGGAAATGATTGTACCTCCTCTAAGTATAAGGCAGCTTCTTCTCAAAACATGGACTTTATCTCTTACATTACACTTTGTTTCAAGGCATAACAGTCAGCAATGTGGTTAGTTAATGTGTACAATGTCCAGGCATATTGTTTATCCTCCTTCTACACTTGTTTCCTGCATTTTGAGGATCTCTGATCTCCACATTTCCTCAAGAACAATTCCTAGAGAGTCTCCAAAATGAAGTTGGGGAAAGAAAATGGAAATTCATCTAGTTGGCTAATATTATCTTATTTCATTTGTTGTTTTTTAAATTGAAGTGTAGTTCACACATATGGTTACCTTACCTTTGATAAAGGAGGCATGAATATACAGGCATGAATATACAATGGAGAAAAGATAGCCTCTTCAATAAGTGGTGCTGGGAAAACTGGACAGCTACATGTAAAAGAATGAAATTAGAACACTCTCTAACACCATACACAAAAATAAACTCAAAATGGTTTAGAGACCTAAATATAAGGCCAGACACTATAAAACTCTTAGAGGAAAACATAGGCAGAACACTCTATGACATAAATCACAGCAAGATCCTTTTTGACACACCTCCTAGAGAAATGGAAATAAAAACAAAAATAAACAAATGGGACCTAATGAAACTTAAAAGCTTTTGCAGCAAAGGAAACCATAAACAAGAAAAAAAGACAGCCCTCAGAATGGGAGAAGTTATTTGCAAATGAAGCAACTGACAAAGGATTAATTGCCAAACTATACAAGCAGCTCATGCAGCTCAATATCAAAAAAACAACCCAATCCAAAAGTAGGGGGTAGACCTAAATAGACATTTCTCCAAAGAAGATAGGCAGATTGCTAACAAATACATGAAAGGATGCTCACCATCACTAATCATTAGAGAAATGCAAATCAAAACTGCAATTAGGTATCACCTCATACCGGTCAGAATGGCCATCATCAAAAAATCTACAAACAGTACATGTTGGAGAGGGTGTGGAGAAAAGGGAACCCTCTTGCACTGTTGGTGGGAATGTAAATTGATACAGCCACTATGGAGAACAGTATGGAGGTTCCTTAAAAAACTACAAATAGAACTACCATACCACCCAGCAATCCCACTACTGGGCATATACCCGGAGAAAACCATAATTCAAAAAATAAAGAAGATGTGGCACATATATACAATGGAATGTTACTCAGCCATAAAAAGAAACGAAATTGAGTTATTTGTAGTCAGGTGGATGGACCTAGAGACTGTCATACAGAGTGAAGTAAGTCAAAGAGAAAAATACCATATGCTAACACATATATATGGAATCTAAAAAAAAAATGGCTCTGAAAAACTTAGCGGCAGGACTGGAATAAAGACATAGATGTAGAGAATGGACTTGAGTACATGGGGAGGGGGCAGCATAAGCTGGGACGAAGTGAGAGAGTGGCATAGACATATATACACTACCGAATGCAAAATAGATAACTAGTGGGAAGCAGCCGCATAGCACAGGGAGATCAGCTAGGTGCTTTGTGACCACCCAGAGGGGTGGGATAGGGAAGGTGGGAGGGAGACACAAGAGGGAGGGGATATGGGGATATATGTATACGTATAGCTGATTCACTTTGTTATACAGCAGCAACTAACACAACAATGTAAAGCAATTATATGCCAATAAAGATGTTAAAAATAAGTAAATAGATAAATAGAAGTGTAGTTAATTCACAATATTGTGTTAGTTTCAGGTGTACAGCATAGTGATTCAGTATTTTTTCAGATTATATTCCATTATAGGTTATTACAAGATAATGGGTATAATTCCCTGTATTGCACAGTATAGCCTGTTGCTTATTTATTTTACACATAGTAGTTGGTTTCTTAATCCCATACCTTAATCTCACCCCTTCCCTTTTCCCCCTGGTAACCACTAGTTTGTTGTCTATGTCTGTGAGTCTGTTTCTGTTTTGTATATACATTCATTTGTGTTATTTTTTAGATTCCACATATAAGTGATATCATGTGTTGATAGTATTTGTCTTTCTCTGTCTGACTTATTTAACTAAGCACAATATTCTCTAGTTTTATCCATGTTGCTGCAAATGGCAGTATTTCATTCTTTTTTATAGCTGAGTAATACTCTATTGTGTTTATATGTCAAATCCTCTTAAGCCAGTCTTCTATTGATGGGCACTTGGATTGCCTCCATGTCTTGGCTGTTATAAATAGTGCTGCTGTGAACATTGGGTGTGTGTATCTTTTCAAATTAGTGTTCTCACTTTTTTTCCTGGTATATACCCAGGAGTAGACTTGCTGGGTCATATGCTAGTTCTATTTTTAGTTTTTTTTAAGGAACAGTCATACTGTTTTCCACAGTGGCTTCACCAACTTGCATTCCCACCAACAGTGTATGAGGGTCCCCTTTTCTCCACACCCTCTCCAGCATTTATTATTTATAGACTTTTTGATTATGGCTATTCTGACAGATGTGAGGTGATGTCTCATTGTGGTTGCATTTCTCTAAAAGTTAGTGATGTTGAGCATCTTTTCATGTGCCTATTAGGCATCTGTTTGTCTTCTTTGGGAAAATGTCTATTCAAGTGCCCATTTGTAAATTGGATTTTTTTATATTGAATTATGTGATCTATTTGTATATTTTGGATAATAACCCCTTGTTAATCATGGCGTTTGCAAATATTTTCTCCGATTCTCTAGGTTGTCTTTTTGTTTTGTTGATGGTTTCCTTTGCTGTGTAAAAGCCTTTAGGTTAATTAGGTCCTGTTTGTTTATTTTTGCTTTTATTTCTTTTACCTTAGGAGAGTGATCCAATAAAATATTGCTATGATTTATGTCAAAGAATTTTTTGCCTGTGTTCTCTTCTAGGAGTTTTACGGTGTCATATCTTCATTAAGAACTTTAATCCATTTTGAGTTTATTTTTGTATATGGTGTTAGAGAATGTTCTAATTTCATTCTTTTACATGTAGCTGTCCAGGTGTCCCAGTACCACTTATTGAAGAGACTGTCTTTTCTCCACTGTATTGGGTTAGCCAAAAAGATCGTAAGATCTCATGGAAAATCGAATGAACTTTTTGGCCAACCCAATGTATGCTTGCCTCCTTTGTCATAGATCAATTGACCATAAGTACATGGGTTTATTTCTGGGCTCTCTATTCTGTTCCATTGATGCACGTGTCTGTTTTTGTGTCAGTACCATGCTGTTTGACTACTGTGGCTTTGTAGTATAGTCTGAAGTCTGGGAGGATTATACCTCCAGGTTTGTTTTTTTTTTTTTACGATTGCTTTGGCAGTTCTCGGTCTTTTGTGGTTTCATATAAATTTTAAGATTATTCATTCTAGTTCTGTGAAAAATGTCCTAGGTATTTTGTCCTAGGGATTGGATTAAATCTACAGATTGCTTTTGGTAGTATAGCCATTTTAATAATATTAATTCTTCCAACCCAAGAGCATGGGATATCTTTAAATTTCTTTGAATCATCTTCAGATTCCTTCATCATTATTTTATAGTTGCTAGAGTATAGGTCCTTCACCTCCTTGGTTAAGTTTATTCTTATGTGTTTTTTTTTTTTTGGTGTGATTTTAAACAGGATTTTTTTTTTTAAGTTTATCTTTCTGATATTTCATTATTAGTGTATAGAAGTGAAACAGATCTCTGTATATTAATCTTGTATCCTGCATCCTCACTGAATTCATTAATTAATTCTAATAGTTTTTGGGTGGAGACTTTAGGGTTCTCTATAGGGTATCATGTCATCTGCAAATAGTGACAGTTTTACCTCTTCCTTCCAATTTGGATACATTTTATTTTTATTTTTTTTCTTGTCTGATTGTTGTGGCTAGGACTTCCAGTACTATGTTAGGGAGAAGTGGTGAGAGTGGGCATCCTTGTCTTTTTTTCTGAATTTAGCAGGAAGGCTTTCACCTTTTCACCACTGAGTATCATGTTGGCTGTGTGTTTGTCATAAATAGCCTTTATTATATTGAGATATGTTTCCTCTAGATCCTCTTTGATGAGAATTTTTGTCGTGAATGGATGTTGAATTTTGTCACATGCTTTTTCAGCATCTATTGAGATGATCATGTGGATTTTGTCTTTTCTCTTGTTAATGTGGTGTGTCACATTGATTAATTTGCATATGTTGAACCATTCTTGTGACCCTGGGATAAATCCATCTTGATCATGGTGGGTGATCCTTTTGATTTTTGTTGGATTCTGTTTGCTACTATTTTGTTGAGGATTTTTGCATCTGTATTTATTAAAGATGATGACCTGTGATTTTCTTTTTTTTTTTTTGTAGTGTCTTTGCTGGTTTTGGTATCAGGGTAATGATGGCCTTGTAGAATGAATTTGGGGGTGTCTCCTTCTCTTCAATTATTTGGAATAGTTTGAGAAGGATTAGTATAAGTTCTTATTTATATGTTTGGTAGAATTTTGCAGTGAAGCTGTCCAGTCCTAGACTTTTGTTTGCAGGGAGTTTTTTTGTTTGTTTGTTTTAATTGCAGACTCTATCTCACTTCTGGTGATTGGTCTGTTCAAATTGTCTCTTTCTTCTGGACTCAGTCTTGACAGGCAGTATATTTTTAGAAATTTGTCCATTTCTTCTAGGTTGTCCAGTTTGTTGGCATATAACTGTTCATAGTATTCTCTTATGTTTTTTGTATCTCTGTGGTATTGGCTTTTATTTTTCTTGTTTCATTTCATATTTTGTTTATTTGAGTCCTCTCTCCTTTCTTCTTGGTGAGTCTGGCTAAAAATTTATTAATTTTGTTTATCTTTACAAAAAACCAGCTCTTCCTTTCATTAATTTTTTCTACTTTTTATCTCTACTTAATTATTTCTTCTCTGATCTTTATTATTTTCTTCCTTATGCCTACTTTGGGCTTTGTATGTTCTTCTTTTTCTAAGTCTTTTAGGTGGTAGGTTAGGTTGTTTGAGACTTTTCTTACTTCTTTAGGAAGGCCTGTGTAACTATGAACATTCCTCTTAGAACTGTTTTTGTTGCATCCCATAGATTTGGAAATTTGTGTTTTCATTTTTATTTGTCTCAAAGTATTTTTTAATTTCCTCTTTGATTTCGCCATTGACCCATTGGTGTTTTAGTGGCAAGTTATTTGGTCTCCACATGTTTATTCTTTTCCTCTTTTCCTTTCTGTAATTGATTTCTAGTTTCATAACATTGTGACCAGAAAAGATGCTTAATATAAATTCTATTCTCTTAATTTTTTTGAGGCTTGTTTTGTGGCTTAGTATGTTGTCTATCCTGGAGAACATTCCATGCGTGCTTAAAAAGAATGTGTACTCTGCTTTTTTAGATGTAATGTCCTGTAGATATCAATTGTCTAACTGGTCTATTGAGTCATTTAGGACTTCTGTTGTCTTGTTGATTTTCTGCCTGATTATCTGTCCATTGATGTCAGTGGATGTTAAAATCTCCTACTATTATTGTATTATTGTCAATTTCTACTTTTATGTCTGATCGTATTTGCTTTATATAATATAGTTAAGTGCTCCTGTACTGGGTGCATGTATGTTATATCCTCTTCTTGTATTGATCCCTTCATCATTGTATAATGGCCTTCTTTGTCTTTTGTCTTAGCCTTTCTTTTAAAGTCTATTTTGTCTGATATGATATTGCTACCCCTGCTTTCTTGTCATTTCCATTTGCATGAAATATCTTTTTCCATGTCCTCACTTTTAGTCTGTGTGTTTCTTTCACCCTGAAGTGAGTCTCTTGTAAGCAGCATATTGAAGGGTCTTGTATTTTTTTGTTCAATCAGGCACCCTGTGTCCTTCGATTGGAGCATTTAGTCCATTGACATTTAAAGTAATTATTGATAGGTGTGTACTTATTGCCATTTTATTCCTTATTTTCCAGTTGTTTTTGTAGTTTTTCTTTGTTCATTTTTTCTTTTTTTTTCTGTTTGTGATATGGCAGTTCTTCTGTGGCATGCTTACATTTCTTTCTTTTTTTTGTATCTATTGTAGGTGTTTTTTCTTTTTTAATAAATTTATTTGTTATATTTATTTATTTTTGGCTGCATTGGTTCTTCGTTGCTGTGCGCGGGCTTTCTCTAGTTGCCGTGAGCGTGGGCTACTCTTCGTTGTGGTGCGTGGGCTTCTCATTGCGGTGGCTTCTCTTGTAGTGGAGCATGGGCTCTAGGTGCATGGGCTTCAGTAGTTGTGGCACGCCGGCTTAGTAGTTGTGGCTCATGGGCTCTAGAGCTCAGGCTCAGTAGTTGTGGCGCACGGGCTTAGTTGCTCCGTGGCATGTGGGATGTTCCTGGACCAGGGCTCGAACCCGTGTCCCGTGTTGGCAGGCGCCACCAGGGAAGCACTATTACCAACTTTGTGAACTCAGTGTCTGGTAGACTGATTATCTCTGTTTCACTCTATATTTTTTCAGAGGTTTAATCTTGCTCTTTCAATTGGGAGTCATCCCTCTGCCTTTTCATTTTATTTAACTTTCTCCATCTCTATGAATTTAAGTGAAACAGTTATCTAATGTGGTCTTGAATGGGTGTTCTTATGTGGGAGTGTCCCTTTGTTGACTGCGTGTGCCCAATATCTTTGGTGTGAGGGCTGGATTTAATGTGGATGCCTCCCACATCTTTCCTCAGCGTGTACTGGCCACTATCACCTTGATAGGCGGTATGCCTTGTGTTGGAGGACCTGAAGCCTGCATGGTGTCAGGTGGGACTTCCTCTCTGCTCAGTGGCAGTCATCACCCTGTCAGGGGTGGGGTTAGTTCCCAGGTTGCTAGAGTGGAAGCCCGGAGGGCTTGAATAGGCTCTGTTCCCTTTAAGTGTATGTTTTTCCTTTCTGCACTGGGGGTTTTGCCCCAAGGGAGGGGAGTGCTGACATAAGTGAGGCTCCTGTGCTTACAGAGTTCTGATGCACAGCCTGTGTAGCTGTCAGTGGCTCTGTTCAGTTGCAGCCCAGGGGGTTGCATGTTTTCCCAGATGTAGTGCAGGGTTGTGTTGTGGGGTGGGCAGTACTGGAGCATTAACTTGGCTGGGACTAGGTTGGGGCATTATGGTTGCAGGAATTGAAGCAGCTGTGCTGCCATCTGAGGTCTGGGCTGCTTTGGGGGCATTGTTGGAGTAATCGCCAACACTGGCAGCTGATGCCTCACCTGGACCACACCCTAGGCCCCTGACCCTCTCTGCATTGCTAGATCAAGTCTTCTCCCAGGATGCAGCTGCCCTAGATCCTGTGCCAAGCTGTGCTGTGGAGTGAGAGGGGCCAGGATATTCAACCAGCTCGGATTGGGGAGTGCAACAAGGTGGAAGCCGCTGGGGTAGACCTCTCTGTGCACTATCTGTTGATAAGGCAGCACCTCCAGACTCCTTGCAAGTGGAATCTAGGTTTCTCCAGCCTTTTTATCTCTTCCAGCAGTTCTCCCAGCAACCAACGGAGCTTGTTTCCTACTTGTAGGACCCCAGGGCTGAGACACCCAGTCTTTGCCTTGACCTGCTCACTCTCGAGGGTGAGAGTCCACCCATGTGGTCTTTCTTTTCCTCTTAGACACCTTCCAGGGGCACAGATCTGGATCCAGTGCTGTTTTTCCCCCATCCTACCCAGTTACATGGGAATCTTTCTTGCAGCCTTGGTTGTATAGAAGTTCTTCTGCCAGTTTCCAGTTAGTTTTCTGTGGGAATTGTTATACTTGTAGATGTACTTTTGATGTGTTTGTGCTGGGAGGTGAGCCCCAGGTCCCCTTACTCCACCATCTCAATACCCCTTTTAGTTTGCTAATTTTAGATTCTCTGGTTAGAGTTTTGATAGGGAAAGAATTTGAAACTGCCAATCAAAATCGGTTAGTGCTGCATAAGTAACTTATCAGTGATTATGTTTCTTATTTCCTCAACTTTTTGAAAATCAGAGTTGATATACACCTATATTTTATATTATTATTTAAACTCAACCTACATTTGTATTTCAGTTATGTTTATTTCATTATTAATTCATCTAACAAATCGTTTGTTAATTACCTACTGTGTTTCAGGTACTGTGTTAAATTCTGGAACACATAGAACAAGAGTAAAACTCAATGTGTATTCTCACTTAGGCTCCACTATGCTAAGCACTGTGAGGATATGGAGATGACATAAGGTATGGTTCCTGCCTCCAAGAGTATGTATAGGCTACATGAAGGAAAAGGATGTATTCATAAGGGAATATAAAGAAGCATTGGCTAAGTACTGGCAGTTATGTAACATCTAAGAAGTCCAGGAGATTAAGAAGGAGACTGAGTAAAACCTATAGGATGAGAATGTAGACAGAAGGAGAGAGAGGGTTAAGGTTATTCAAGTACAGTTGATGGGGCTGTGGCTGTGATAGTATGTTGGATGCTGTGAACACACATAGATGGAGGAAAATAAGCTAGTATTGAGTGCTTGTTATGTGATCAGCAGAAATCCAAAAGGCACAGGGCCCACATGAGTGGTATAAGGTATAGTCATTTTTATCTATATACTACAACTTTGTTGGGGTGCCAAGAATAATGTACATGACATAATTAGAAAATAATCACATCATAGCAAGTGAGTAGCTGCTAACTAAGTGTGGCTAATTCTAATGTGTTGTATGAATTACTGAGAGAGGGAGACGAAGAAGGCTGGAGAAAATCACGGATGCCTTCATGGATGTAGTGTAGGACTTTATGAGACACGGAACTAGTTGATTTGTAATACTTTTACAAGTAACTGATAAACTCAGAATATCAGATATGTAAGATACTATATTCTATGAGTTTATCATTTTGTAATACTTTTATCTGTATAAAATTTTCCTATGTGGTATGTGGCACTCTTTTGAACATTTGCTAAAATTGAATTTTTGAAAGAATTATCCAGTAATTGTAGAACTTTAAAATGGTGGGGATTGACCCAACACAGGTCAGCCTTTTTAAGGAGCAAGATGGATAATCTGCTTGGAGATTCTTGGAGAGTACAGGAGAATATAGAAAGAAGATTTCTCTTGGGAAAATCTGAAAAAGATGCCAGAAATGCAAATGCATTTAACCCCAGAGACTGAGCATTGGAGCAAAAAGGTCAACAGGCATAGGAAAAGAGAGGTGTCCTTTCTATTAGCATTTGCTGACGCTCACAGTGTCACATCCTTCATCTGAATTTCCATCTCTTTAGTGACCACGACCACCCTGTTGCCTTATAAGTGTCTACTTCAATCACATGACAGGCGATTTAGAATTTTTGTAATTATCTAAGGATTAGCAGTGGAGTAGGCTTTGTGAGTTCCCAACTGAATGCTCAATTTTAGAGCCATAATTGGAAAGATTTCTGGTAATTTGTGGCAGTTGTATCTAGTGGAAGGAATAGAGGTAATTTTTGTTACTTTATTCCTTTGTTAGGTCTTTATAATCCATATTTGGCAGAGGTATGAGATAATCTCTGGCAATGTGCGTCTCGAACAAGATTTTTCTTTGTGACACAACTGCAGAGGAGGATGAAAGTATCCTATCCTGCTACTTATTTATCTTCTCTGAGAATTGTCAGTCATCAGTACTTTTCATACTGTACGACAGAGCTATTGTTGTGTCAGTATGAATCAGTGAAAGTAAGTTTTGCTCCAAATTAACCAGTCTATATTTTTCAGTCTGTGATTGAGTTATTAAATAGATGATGATTGAATCACTACTAAATCATCAAAAATAAATGATAAATTGTGTCTGTACTGTGGTGTGCCTTGTACAGACACTTGCAAAGGCACAGATTTTGCTTGCCTTGTTTAAGATCGAACCAAATACCCTGACTCCCACATACAAAACCAAATGAGATAGACTCCTCCAGTTCTATTGGATGGTAGTAAGAAAGCATTGATACTGAAGCAAACATATGTGGATATGTATCTATTTGCTTAGATGCATGTATGATACAAATAGCCAAGAGTCTATGTTAATGAAAGATTAATCTAGCTTCATACATTTATAGATCAACTTTGATGTGACCAATATTCTAGTCTCTTTGGAAGACAAGGAAAAAAAGAGGTGATAACATATTTCTCCTATTTTCACTAAATTTTCTTGCAGACCAATTGGGTAACAATTGGAATAACAATAGAAATAAAACTTCTTGTTTAAATTTCATAGCAATTTTAGAAGTAAACCATTGAATTTTGAATAGAAAAAAACCCAAAGGCACCATTTATTAATTTTCTATTGAACACTGGCTTTGTAAATCAATGGCACTAGAATCATGAGGCCTAAATTTTAGTCTTGATTCTGATATTATGGAATATTAATCTGCCTTCTGTTTGTACATCTATAAATGTAGGAGTTGGACTATAGTAGTAAATCTTCTGGCATGTCAAGTTACTAAAATCCTTCAGAGCTGTGCTGCTAGATTTTAATGAATATGTGCATTTCACTTTAATACAAATGGTGGAAATAGGAGCTTTGTCATAGAAGAAAATGGAGGATAATTTACTGTGAGTGAAAAGATATGGTCTAATGTGAACGTAGTTCAAGACAGAATTTGGGTTTACTGTAAGATGTGACTGCTTTGCCTCTTTAATATTGAAAATTAAATACTTTGGGTGGTAAACAATTTGTTATAAATAGGTAAACAGTGATAGAGAGTAACCAGTAAATAGCATAATAACCATTGAAGATTTCTTTTATTTCATTGCTTTTTTATAAGCTTTATTTTAAAAATTCCTGTTCATTTCTTAATCATTTCAGGCATGTTTTTACAAATTCTAGACTTCCACCAACATAAAATGCCTGACCACCACTATCATAGAGGATTTTAAGGTCTCTTTAAAGCTCTTGAATTTGATGATGTTATATGTATCTAATACAGATAAAAAATACCACTTCTATCCAGGATATCCTTCATCAGTGAAGGCGAAAGAAAGACTTTCTCAGACAATTAAAATCTAAGAGATCTCATTGCCAGCGTATCTGCACTAAAAGAAGTATTTTAAAAGGAAGTACTTCAAGGAGAAAGAGTATGATAAAAGATAAAAATTTAAATCTACAAAAGAAAGAGCATGGAAAATGGTAGCTGTGAGGATAAATATATATTTTTTTATTTTTAATCTTTTAAAAAGTTAATTATTTAAAGCAAAAAAACATGTAGCAATGTGTTGTGTGATTTATAACAGATGTCCAAGTAAAATGTATTATTCAGTAGCATAAAATATAAAAGTGTACCATTACAATATTTTAATATACCTGAAGTGGTGTATTATTGATTGAAGGTAGACTTTGATAAGTTAAAAATGCATTTTGTAAACCCTAGAACGAGCACTAAAAAAATTATGATTCCAATGGTTCAGTCATAAAAAAAGAAAAAAAAGAACTAAGTAAAAGCAAAATAAGTCAGAAAAAGAGAAAAAGAAGGGGCAGATAGGACAAAGAGACAACAACTAACAAACTCAAAAATTTAAATCCAAACATAAATAATTTAATTAACTGTAAATAGCCAAAACCCTAAATAAAAGGCAAAGACTGTCACATTAGATAGAAATGCAAGACAGCTCTATACTATTGACCAACACCCCCCCACATATGTGCACTTTAAATATAAAGACACAATTAAGTTAAAGGTAGAAGGATAGAAAAAAAGATACTTTGCAAATGCTAAACAATGTGGAAATGTTTCTTAATATCGCACAAAGTTGGCTTCAGAATAAGGAATATTATTAGGGATAAAGAGGAACAGTATATAATGATAATGTTATCAAAGCATCAAAAAGACATAACTGTCCTAAATATGTAGGCATCTACAAAAATGCTTCAGAATATATCAAAATACATATGAAAAAAATCTCAAAGAAGAAATATAGTTGTAGATTTCAGCACTTTCTTGCTAGCTGATGGAACAAATAGAAAATCATTAAGTATATAAGATTTGAGCAGTACTGTCAAACAGCTTTGATAAATTACATTTATATGACACTACACACAATAGAATAATATGTCTATTTTTCAAAAGCAAAGGGAACATTGACCAAGGTAAACCACATTCTGGACCATAACAAAAATCTCACCAATTAAAAATAAAATCATAAAAATACGTTTTATGTTTACAAGGAAGTTAAAATAAAAATCAGTAACAGAAGGATACTTGGAAAATCTCTTTGGAAATTAAACATTATACTTCTTCCTAGCCCACGCATCAAAATAGACATAACAATATTTTGAATTGAATAAAAATTAAATATAACATATCAAAAATTATAGAATATGGCTAAAACACTGCTTAGAAGAAGAATTTTATGCTTATTAATATCTAAGAAAGTCTAAAATAAATAAGGTGCCACCTTAAGAAGCTAGAAAAAGTAAACTAAACTCAAAGAGAACAGAAAGAGGGAAATAATCAGAAATCAGTGACATTTTAAACTGAATGAGAATTTTAAATCAAAGAAATAAAAAGCTTGTTCATGGAAAGAATTGATGAAATTGATGAACCACTAACCAGACCAAAGAAGAAAACAAGACACAATTTACCAATATTTGGAATGGGAGAGAAAATAGTACAGATCCTACAAATAGTAAATGTATCAAGGGGATATTATGAATAACTTCAGGTCAATAAAAATCATGATGTAGATGAAATGGTCAAACTACTTGAAAGACACAAGTTACAAAGCTCATTCAAAAAGAAATAGATAACATGAACCACTCTGTATCTATTATAGAATTGTAGTTAAAGCTCTTCCCACAAAGAAAACTCCAGGCCCAGGTGGCTTCACTTGCAAATTAAACCAAACATTTTGGGGAAAAATAATACCAATTGTATACAGGCTATTCCAGAAAACAGGAGAGAAGAAAGCTTTTTAAACTCTAAACCAAACATATAAGAAAAGAAATCCACAAACCAACATCCTTCATGAACCTAGTTGCAAAAATTTTTTGCAAAATATTGTCAAATAAAACCCAGCAATATATACAAAGGATGATGCATCATGACCACATGGTATTTATACCAAGAATACAAAGTTGGTTAACCTTTGAAAGTCAATCAGTGGATTTCACTTATATCAACAAAGTAAGCACATGCATACGCGCACACACATACACACACGATCATGAGCAGTACAATAGATGCATTAAAATTTGTTGAAATTGAATACCAACTGATGATAAGAACTCTCAGCAACATACAAATAGAAGGGAACTTATTCTTTCAAAGGACATCCTAAAAACCAGGTATGGCTGGCATTCTACTATATATAAAGACTGACTTCTTTCCTTTTTAAGATTGGGAACAAGGTGAGAGTTTCTGTTCCATTCATTTAACATTTGCTGTTAATTTTTAGCCAGTGCAATAAGGTGAGAAAAAAATTAACAAAAGACTTGTGGAACAACTGGAACTCTCATACACTTCTGGTGCAAATGCAAACTGACACAGCCACTTCAGAAAATGCTTTCTTAATTTCTTACAAATTTGATCATATACTTATTCTATAACCCAGCAATCCCACTCCTAGGTATTTACCCAAGAGAAATGTAAACTAACATGCACATAAAACCTAGACATGAATATCTGTAGCAGCCTTAACCTGTAGTTGCCCCAAATTAGAAGCAACTCAATATCCATCAATTGTGATGGAATAAGAAACTATACTGTATCCATATGGTGGATTACTTCTCAGCAAAAAAAAAAGGAGTGAACTACTTATACACTCAACATCATGGATGAATTCTCAAAAACAATATGTGGAATAAAAGAAGCCAGAAACAAAAGGCAACATGTAGAATTCCATTTATATGACAGTCTTGAAAAGACAAATTTGTAGGGGCACACCATTGTTGCCAAAGTCTGCAGATGGGGTGAGAAGGTTGTCTACAGTACGCATGAAGGAACTGTTCTGGGTGATGAAACATTCTACATCTTGATTTTGGTGGAGGTTTACTGACTGTACACATTTGTGAAAACACATTCTACTCTACACATAAAGTGGGTGAATTTTGCAGTTTGAAGATTATTCAATTATTCCAACTTTATAAATATTTAAAGTAGCTAATTGTTATGAAAATGGTCAGCAAAGGTAAAGTATTGCTACAGTTGAAGTACATATAAATCATTCCATATCTAGTCTGGGTAAGATTAAAAAAATATCTAATAAATTAGATTTGTCAACCTGGGGGCGGAGAGTAGAAAGTCAGTAGCATTCTGGAGGTCCTCCTGAAGTGTATTCTCAATAATGAAGATAGCCTTGGTAATTTATTTGAGTGTTAAATGTTTGAAAAGTGCAGTACTTATTCTGAGGGCTTGTGATTATAATTGTAAATTGAATAAATATTCTTAGCTCTCAAAACCCTACTCAAATTACAGTGAGTGGATTTTGTTTTAAATTTTTATTTATTTATTTAAAAATTACAAAAGAAAAACCCACCAAGACCAAGAAAATTATAGTGGACAATAGCAATATACAGTAAAAACTGGAAAGCACATGGCCACTCTTAACAGAGAGCAGAAACCTAAGCTAATGGGACTGAAACCCTAGAAGATGAACCCAGAAAGGCTCAGGTGACACAGGTACCTCTGACATGGTAATGAAGGTGGGAATAAAAATCGTATGATTGGTGGAAAGTCTGTATAAGAAGTAGTTTAGCTCTAAAATCCCCTCTTGATGCCCCACAGATGGGCACATTGTTTTCTCCAATATAGCTGAAGATTGGACATACAGGCATACATCGGAAATATGGGTTTGGTTTTAGACCACTGCAATAAAGCAAGTACAGCAAGATGAGTCACACAAATTTTTTGGTTTCCCACTACATATAAAAGTTATGTTAACAGTATACTGTAGTCTAATAAAGTGCGCAATAGCATTATGTCTAAAAAAAAATAACATACCTAATTAAAAAATAAAATAATTACAATAGTAAAATCAAAGATCACAGATCAAAAATATAATAATAATAAAAAAGTTTGAAATACTGCAACAATTAACCACATGTGACACAGAGACATGAAATGAGCAGTAGTGTTGGAAAAATGGCGCCTATAGACTTATCTGATGCAGAATTTCCGCAAACATTCAATTTGTAAAACAAACAAAAACAATATCTACAAAGAGCAATAAAGTGAAGCACATTAGATAGTTCCTTAGATAGAGTGAAGCAGAAAACTGTGGAGTATTGGATTAGACAGGGATACTGTATTGAAAATAATGCATTCATATTCAGCTCCCAGAATCTGAACAGTTAGGGTGAGGATTATACCCCTCAGTGAAGGGCAGTGCCCACTTTACTGAGGCAGCAGCTGAGCTTTGGGGTTTAGATTGACCCTCACACTCACAAGATGCAATGGGTTACACACAGCCTTACGAAAGTATACAGAAAAAGGCTACAGGATAGCACAGTAGCATCAGCCAGGGATGGCCTTGTGGCACTTCGGCACGGCTTCAAAATTTTCCAGCCACTGCAGACTTGGGAAATGCATGGTCACAAAAAGACCAACTTGGGTAAGATCAGACCATCTCAGCTCAGGAAAACTACAGTTCTTGGGTCTCTTTATCTACTATATCTTATTAAGGGGTAGCTCCTTCAGGGCTGCATGACTAGTACTCAATCTCTAAAACAGCTGCATCTCATGATTACCAGTTACTGATTACAGTTCCAACAATGAGGTACTTGTACTTGGTATGATACATGGTTGCCTCAGCTCAATTCTCACTCATCTTGGTTACAGTATATTGATAAATCCCTTGAATTAGTGTTAAATCTAAGGTAACTCCTAAAGCATCCCTGAGCCTAGGGAAAAGGTCACAAACCAATATCAGGAGAAAATTCTCCAAGGGACTCTCATGCTTCTGCACGTCTTGTCAGCAGAGACGCTGACTGCCCTGTGGTCCAGACTGTTGTTTCGAGGATGTTAAACAAACAGCCTCTGAGGGTAGAGGTAATGTCTTCCTCTTAAGCAAATGTAGGAATGCTTATTATCTAGTATGACAGATAATATTTCCCTCCATGCTCATTACCCATTATAAAAGATTCTGGAATCCTAAGCTCAGGGTGTCTCTCCTATAACTTTATCCACGTATATGCAGGTTTCTATCTGATAGGACCTCAACAATACTCAGAGCCTTACCCTGTTTAGTCCTGGAAACTCAGAAACCATGCACCATGATCTTTTTTGTCCTGTTCACTGGTGATAGTACAAGATCATTAAGCCAAATACTCATTCTGATACTATTCTATGCTTTTTCTCCTCTAATTCTTCACAATGGGCTTCCTTCCTATGGGAACCACATTCAGTTTTAAACAGATTTCCTCACTCTCTTCAAAATCCTTGACTTAACATACCTGGCTGTCTCCCAAAGAACCCACTTCCTTTTCAGTATTCTGCATAGGAGACATTTCATGTTCTTATATCATACATATGTTGAGATCTGGGGATGATCTTGGAATTTTTAAGTTACTTCCAGACCATGATTTTTCTATAGCTAATGCAATAATTCTTCCTCCGCTGTAATGTGTGCCGCCCAGCTGTAACACTGATTATCTGACAGACTCCTGGTCGTTTGAAAGCCCCCTAGTTTACGCTATTGAGAACTTTGGTTGGGGCCAGTCTTCCTTTGCCATCACCATCACTGCCAGCATCTATGGCAACCTGAATACCAATATTACTTCTGTAAACCCATCCAATAGCTTGACTTCACCCATTTGAGGACATCTATCATGCTTCAGATGCGTGACCTCATCCTGGGCTTTATCTTACCTGGAGAAATGCAACACACTTGGGATCATCTAAATATGTAATATACCAGTATCCAGTGACCAAATTCTTCAGGATTGTCCCTATTTTATTTCTACTAAAACTATCGACAGACCTTGTTGAGACCTCTCTTTCCATGTTCTGCTTTCTTACAGTTTATGGTTGTACTTGACATTTTTCCTCTTCCAGTATAGCCTCATGGTACCTCTGGAACCATTCTTTGGATGGTATGTTCTTCAGTGTTCTCTGGGTTACTGGACAGAAGAGATTCTTCTCTCCTTTTGCTTTATGACATTGCTACTATAATAGTCACAGTAGCATGTGACAGATTTTATGTGTTTCACTTGTGTCTTCTATAGGGATACAAGCAACACCAGGCCTAGGGTTTTGTCTAATTTTTTTTTTTCATGTATTCTCAGAACCTAGAATGGTGCAGGGATCATATTCGTGGCTGAGGGAATACTTAGTAAATGAATTGATTAAGAAGGTTATAGAATGAGAGATCTTGGTTTATCCCAGCAGTTATTAGTCTGTAGACTGAGGTGTCAGAATAAGGCCAATGTGACTCAAAGGTCTTTTCCTCAGGGAAGTGAGTGAGCCTAGGGGTGAGTTATAAAGAACAGCATCAGCTTTGAATTCAATGTATCAATCACAAGTATGTGATTGTGTTTCCTTGGCTTGCTCTTTGAGAAATTTGAAACAATTAATTGAACGTAAGTGACATGATGAATTTCACCTATTCTGCCAGCTACAGAGTACAGATTAGAAACCTGAGTCTTACTGCAAATTTATTGCCTTGCTCCTTTAGCCGAGCCACTGAAGGTGAAAATGTTTTTCCCTCCCAATACCCTCATATTCCTAATTTGGAAAAAGTAGACAAATGAAAACATTTCTTTCAAACAGCACATAAACCCTCCTCAAAGTTTTGACCCCAAACAAATATTCTTTACCCGTTGGTCAATAATTAGGGAGGTGGGAGAAATAGAACCAGATGTGAAATCAGAAGTTCTGTCTCTTTCACTTTTATAGTGTATAACTTTGGGCAAGTCCCTCATTTTCCTCAACCTCACTTGCCTAATTTGTAAATAAGAACACAACTTTAATATGGATTATAAATATCAAAAGGTGGACAGCATGAGGAGAGAGATTAGAAAACTGAAAATTAGTTATACAAATATGAATTCTTTTTATTCATTTACCATTCAGTTAGCATTTCGTAAGGATGAAAACAATATGTCACTGCAATGTCATAATTGAATTACTCTGATTTTACAGGAGACTAAGAAGTGTTATCCTCTGATGTCACAATTGCTTTTTGTGTATATATATGTATGAAAATTCGAATGTGGATTCCAAAAGATAAGGAAATAAAAGTTTGTTTTACTCCTGGGATTTGAAATTTTCTTTTTATTAAGTACTACAACACTACATGATCCACAATTGGTTGAGTCTGCAGATGTGGAACTGTAGATACAGTTGGCTGACTATAATACATGGATTTTAGACTGCACTGGGTGTCAGCACCACAAACCTTCTTGTCGTCCAGGGGTCAACTGTACTTTCCTCTTAGTACAGCTTTTGCTGCATCCTATAGGTTTTGGTATGTCATTTTTTCATTTTCACTTCAAGTTTTAAAAATTTTCTTCTTTGATATCTTTACTGCTCCAGTAGTTCAGTAGCATGTTGTTCAGTCTTCATATATTTGTGATTTTTCCAGTTTTCTTCTTGCAGTTCATTTTTTTTTGTTGTTTCATACCATTGTGTTTAGAAAAGATGCTTCATATGATTTGTCTTCTTAAATTTATTGCACATTGTTTTGTGTCCCAATATATAGTCTATCCTTGAGAACGTCCCACATGCACGTGAGAAGAAAGTGTTTTTGCTCTGTTTGCATGGAATGTTTTATATACATCTGTTAATAAGTCCACTGGGTCTGATGTTTCATTAAAGTCAATATTTTCATGTTGAATTTCTGTCTGGAAGATCTATCCATTGATGTAAGTGGGGTGTTAAACTCCCCTACTATTATTGTGTTGCTGTCAATTTCTACCTTTGGGAGTGTTAATAATTGCTTTATATATTTTGATACTTCTGTGTTAGGTACATATATATTAATAACTATGATGTTTTCTTGATGAATTGACCCCTTTATCAGTATCAGTATACAATATCCATTTTGGTGTCTTGTTACCATTCATAGCTTGAAGTCTATTTTGTCTGCTATGAGTATGGCTACACCTGTTTTCTTTTGGCTGAAATATTCTTAGAGTATTATCTTTTATTTTATATAAATTTATTTATTTTGTTTAATTTTGGCTGCCTTGGGTCTTTGTTGTGGTGTGTGGGCTTCTCATTGCGGTGACTTCTCTTGTTGTGGAGCATGGACTCTAGGCGTGCAGGCTTCAATAGTTGTGGCACGCGGGCTTAGTAGTTGTGGCTCACAGGCTCTAGAGCACAGCCTCAGTAGTTGTGGTGCACAGGCTTCGTTGCTTTGTGGCATGTGGGATCTTCCTGGACCAGGGATGGAACCGGTGTCCCCTGCATTGGCAGGTGGGTTCTTAACCACTGTGTCACAAGGGAAGCCCAGAGTATCATCTTTCATCCCTTCACCTTCAGCCTTTTGTCTTTAGATCTGAGATGAATCTCCTGGAGACACTATATAGTTGGTTTAATCCAACCAGTCACTCTCTGTCTTTTGATTGGTGAATTCAATCAATTTACGTTTAGGGTAATTATTGATAGATGAGAACTTAGTACTGCCATTTTATCTTCTGTTTTAGGTTGCTTTATACTTCCAGTTTCTTTTTCCTTGTGTTGGTGATTTTCTGTGCTGTTTTTCTCATTTTCCTCTTTTTTTGTGTTTTGTGTCTGCTCTAGATTTATGTTTTGTGGTTACCATGAGGTTTTTGTAAAAAGTCTTAAAAATGAAATGGTCCTTTTTCTGCTGATGTTATCTTATCTTCATTTGCCTGTAATAGTTCTGTCCTTTTCCTCTTCCCCTTTTACATTTCTTTATGTAATTTGTCTCAAATTATCCCTTTTTATGTTGCGAATTTATTTCCAAATTGAAGTACTTTTGTTAGTTTTTACTGTGTTTTTCTCTTTAACTTTTATGCTATAGTTAACTGTTTAGCAATATATTCTGATATAGAGTTGCAATTTTCTGATTCTGTATGTCTACTTATTATATTACTCTAAGTTTTGTGTACTTTTGTGTTTTCATTTCAGGTAGATTCAAGATTTCTTGTAAGGCAGGTCTAGTGGTGATTAACTCCCTCAACTTTTGTTTGTCTCAGAAAGCCTTTATTTCTCCTTCATATGTGAAGGATAACTTTGCTGGATAGGGTATTCTTGGCTGACAGTTTTCATTTTTCAATATTGTGAGTATTTCATTCCACTCTCTCCTAGCGTGTAGGGTTTCTGCTGAGAAGTCTGCTGAGAGCTTAATGGGGTTTCCTTTGAAGGTTGCTGTCGTTTTTCCCCCTGGCTGTCTTTAAAATTCTTTGCCATTGACTTTTGACAGTTTTGATATAATGCATCTTGGAGAAGGTCTTTTTGTGTTGAGATAATTAGGTATTTCTTAGCCTCATGGATTTGTCTATCCAGTTTCTTCTCCAGGTTTGGGAAGTTCTCAGCTTTTATTTCTTAAATAAACTCTCTGATCCCCTCTCCCTCTCTTCTCCTTCTGGGACCTTATGTTGCCCTTTCTAATGGAGTTGGATAGTTCTCATAGAATTTCTTCATTTTTTTAGATCTTAGTTCTCTCTCTTCTGCCCATATAATTTCTAGAATTCTATCTTTGAGCTCACTAATTCTTTCTTCTGTATGGTCTGCTCTATTTCCAATGCTTTCTTTTTGTAAAAAATTAATTAATTTATTTTTGGCTGCATGTGTCTTCATTACTGCACGCGGGCTTTCTCTAGTTGCAGCGAGCGGGGGCTGCTCTTCGTTGTGGTGCATAGGCTTCTCGTTGCGGTGGCTTCTCTTGTTGCAGAGCACGGGCTCTAGGTATACGGGCTTCAGTAGTTGTGGCATGCGGGCTCAGTTGTTGTGGCTCACGGGCTCTAGAGCGCAGGCTCAGTAGTTGTGGTGCATGGGCGTAGCTGCTCCGCGGCATGTGGGATCTTCCCAGACCAGGGCTCGAACCTGTGTCCCCTGCACTGGCAGGTGGATTCTCCACCACTGCGCCACCAGGGAAGTCCCTCCAGTGCTTTCTAATGAATTCTTCACCTCATTTATTGAATTCTTTAGCTTCAGAATTTTTGTTTGGTTCTTTTTTTAGAGTTTTAATCTCTCTGGTAAATTTTTCCTTCTGTTCATTAATTTATTTCTGAGGTCATGGAACTGCTTTTCTGGGTTTTCTTCTAGCTTATTGAGTTTATTCATGACAGCTATTTTGAATTCTCTATGAATTAGATCATAATATTTTGTGACTTTATGTTTGATTTCTGGAGAATTGTTATTTTCTTTTTGTTATAATGTGTTACTATGGTTTCTTCTGGTATTTGATGAGTTGTTCCTCTGCTGACGAATTTGAAGTAATAAAGACCTTTCTTTAGGTAAAGATTTTATTACTTCATTCTAACAATTCAACAGATGGGTAATTAGAAGCCTTTCTTGTATTTTTCAGTAGGTGGCGCTACAGCACAAGTTTTTGCTTCCCTTACCTGAGCTGCCTCTGGCTATATGTAAGAATCAGTGCTTTCCACCCTTTATGGCCTCTGCCTCTGCCAGGGGTGTTGTCTGGTGCCCTCATTGTCACTGCTTGTGCCTCTGAGGTTGCTAGTGCCTTGCTGCTATCAATGTCACTGGTGCCACTGGTGTTGCTACCTGGGGCATTGAATGGTGGGTGCCTCCACTGCATCCAGAGTTGCTTGAGTCACAGGCACTGCCATTGTTGTGAGGGTGAGGGTGAGTGTGAAGGGAAAGCTGGGGTTGCAGGTGCCTCTGCTACTTCTGGGGTTGTCCGGTTAGCATGTGCCTCTGTAGCTGGAGGGAGAGAGTCACAGGCCCCACTGCTGCTGCTGCTCGGATCCCTGTGGCTATGGGTGCTGCTCCAAGAAGCTGGAGTTTTATGCATTGCTTCCTCTGCTGCTACTGAGCTCTCTGGGCAGCTGGCTCAGAGATCAGTGTCATAGGCACCACCTCTGCTGTTCCCCCAGTTTCACCTCCTCTATGTGTTCTGGTACATCCACCTTCAGGTGTACCTAGGTGTGGATCTCTCTGGTGTCCTGGTGTGTTGGGCAGATAAACCTTTGTTGAGTTATAGATGTTTTACTTGTAGATTTGAACGGGAGAGACAAAGGGAGTGTGTCGTGCCACCATGATGCTGATGTTGCTCAATGCATCCTATGTCTTTTGGTTAGAGTATTTAGTTCATTTACATTTAAAGTAATTATTGGTAGGTATGTACTTACTGCCATTTGTTCATTGTTTTCCGGTTGTTTTTGTAGCTCTTCTCTGTTCCTTTCTTCTCTTGGTCTCTTCCCCTGTGAGGTGATGATTTTCTTTAGTGTTACATTTGTATTTCTTTCTCTTTATTTTTTGTGTATTTATTATAGGTTTTTGGTTTGTGGTTACCATGAGGTTCATATATAACCACGTATGTATATAGCTGTCTATTTTAAATTAATGGTTGCTTAAGTTCAAGTGCATTCTAAAGCACTACATTTTTGCTCCCCCTCCACATTTTATGCTTTTCATGTCATTATTGTTTTGACATCTTTTTATTTTGTGTATCACTTAACTAATTATTTTACGTATAGTTGGTTTTACTACTTTTGTCTTTTAACCTTCATACTAACTTTATAGGTGGTTGATCTACTACCTACACTGTATGCTTGCCTTCACCAGTGAGATTTTTTCTTTCATATTTTTTTTTTGTTTGTTTCTAGTTATGGCCATTTCTTTTCTTCTTTTTTTTAATTAAAACATTTTTTTAACATCTTTATTGGAGTATAATTGCTTTACAATGGTGTGTTAGTTTCTGCTTTATAACAAAGTGAATCAGCTATACATATACATATATCCCTATATCTCCTCCCTCTTGCGTTTCCCTTGGTCATTTCTTTTTCATTGAAAGATGTCCTTTTAACATTTCTTGTAAGGCTAGTTTAGTGGTGATTAACACCTATAGCTTTTGCTTATGTGGGAAACTCTTTATCTTTCCCTCAATTCTGAATGACAACCTTGCTGGCTAGAGTATTCCTGTCTGTAAGTTTTTTATTTCAGTGCTTTGAATAAATCATGCCAATCCCTCTGGCCTGTAAAGCTTCTGCTGAAAAATCAGCTGTCTGTCTTGGTGGGGGAGGGGGTTCCTTTGTACATAACTAGTTGTTTTTCTCTTGCTGCTTTTAAGAAACTTTCTTTAACGTTTGACATTTTAATTATAATGTGTCTTGGTGTTAGTGTCTTTGGGTTCATGTTGATTGGAATTCTCTGTGCTTTCTGTGCTTGAATGTGTTTCCTTCACCAGGTTAGGGAAGTTTTCAGCCATTACTTCTTCAAACAGGTTTTCTTTCTCTTTCTCTCTCTGTTGTCCTTAAGGAATCTTTATAATGTGAATGTTAGTGTGCTTGATGTTGTCTTAGAGGTCCCTTAAACTGTCCTCATTTTAAAAAATTCTTTTTTCTTTTTCCCTGTTCCAATTGGGTGATTTCTAGTATGCTGTCTTCCAGATTGCTGATCTGTTCTTCTGTATCCTCTGATATACTCTTGATTCATTCAAGTGTATTTTTCATTTCAGTTATTATATTCTTCAGTTCTGATGGGTTCTTTTTTACATTTTCTCTTTGTTGATGTTCTCCCTGAGTTCAACTATTCTTCTCCCGAGCTGGTGTGCATTGTTAGGACTATCACCTTGAACACTTTATCTTCTAAATTGCTTATCTCTGGTTAATTTAGTTCTTTTTCTGAGGTTTTGTCTTGTTCTTTTCTTTGGAAGGTATTCCTTTGTCTCCTCATTTTGCCTAACTCTCTGTGTTTCTTTCTGTGTATTCAGTATATCAGCTACGTTTTCCAGTCTTGAAAGACTGGTCTTATGATGAAGGCTCAGTGCTGTGAGGCTCAGTGGCACAGACCCCTGTGGTCACCAGATGCAGGTGCTCTGGGGTGTCCCCTGAGAGGACTGCATGAGCCCACCTGTTGTAATTGGGCCGCGATTGCTGTGGTCGCACTGGTGGTTGGGGTTGACCCTCAGGCCAGCTGTCTGTGAGGCCTGGCTCTGGCTGTGGTGGGTGTGGTAGTGCAGTGCTGCTCCCACCCCAGAGTGGGAGACAATTTGGAGGGGAGCCGGTGCTGGCCAAGAACACCTGCTGGGTAGGGCAGGGCTGGACCTTTGGAGCAGGAGCTGCTTTGGAGGGGCACAGTCGTCACTGGGGCTGACTACAGGGGTAAAGAAGAAGAATATTATTTTTTAAATAAATAATATTTTAAGTCTACAGTAGATGAAAAATTTTAAGTCTACAGTTTTAAATACAGCATTCAGAAGAAGGAATTGCAATTACAGGATGAGGTGACCAGCAAGTAATAGTTGCAACAGTGTGAGTTGTACTGGATTTAGATGGATGAGCGGAACCAGTTGTGATGTACAAACTGGGTCTCAGAATTTTTGTGAAATTGAGCCACATGTTTGACAATGCTTTTCAACTTTAAAAAGTCTATGAATGTTTGTTTGAGAGAAAAGAGGGAGTGAGGGCATAGTCCTGTGAGTAGAAAAATATAAGAAAAAGTTCACAGGTGGGGTGGTAGGATTATATTTTCCATAATGAGGCAGGTCTGGATAAACTGTGTCTGTGCAGGCGTTATACTATGTGTTTTATACAGTATGATAGATGACTTCTGGATATCCAGTCTCCTCTTCTTTATTACTAGATCCCTTATTTTGCTCAAGGTGTCCATGTGCCCAGTTAAAGCATCCTTCTCCTCAGAGTCCTTTGAGGCCAAAGGGGCCCAAATGTCCTGATGAGGCTAATGAAATATAAGTAGAAGTTGCTAGGGTAGGCTTCCCAGACAATTTTTTTTTAAAGAGAGAGACTCAGCAGACTCTCTCTTTGTTATTTTCCCCTGTGACATTTTGCTTTTTTCCTTTTTTAACCAGAGCAGTGAATCAGTGCTTGAGGTGAAACAGTCATCTTGATGTCATGACAACAGAAGCCAACAACAAGGATGGCAGTGCAAGAACCCAGAAGGGCCCAGGATCAGAGGTAACATGCTTAGCTGTCTTGCCATCCCAGATTGTCTATCTCTATGTGAGACAAATAAATCTCTGTGTTTTAAATCACTGCAGTAGGGTTTTCTCTTGGGTACAACTGACTGTAATACTAACCAAACACAAAGTTTATATCATTTAATGGTCATAAAATGTATGCCTTAAAGAGATTTCACATAATTAAAATTGAAGTTCTGCAAGGTTAAATAGGTAAGTAGTATCACAGAGCTGGTGAGGTAATACAGCTGGACCTTGAACTTTCAAATAGAGCTTGCTGCCATTCTTAGTACAGTAGATAGGTAAAGAAATGACTATGCTTGGCTAGAAAGCACAGATGAGAAGGCTCTCTACTTTTTCCCAAGGATGCTTTAGAGATTCAGGGCAATAGAGAAACTAGAGAATACCATTATCTCATCTGATCCTTTTCCTTCTCTGAAGACTGGCTAAAAAAGGCATCCCGGTTCTTAGAGGCAAGAGAAAGGGACGTCATCTGGCTCAGAAAACAGATCTAAAAAGGCATGTGCCTTTCCTCTTCCCTCTCCCTCCTCTTTTCCAGAAATAGTAATGGACTGGAAAGATAGACTGGCCTCCTGTAGACAAACAAATACACCGAGCACCTAGGCAACAATGAGTAAGATTAAGATTTGTAACATTGCTAGTGAGTCCTGAAAAAACTGATGTAATTTGGACTAAAATTACACATATCAACACTTCAGGAGTCTGAAATTGGTCACTTTAGCAAGTGATTCTGACATAGACTGAGGATAAACAAGATATCATCAATCACCCCCTCGCCCTGCCCCCAACATACACATGAAAATGAAAACAGAAAATTAAGAAATGAATTAGTCTAAGTTATATGGGTCCTTAGTGATCTGCTTTACAGGACCTCTAAGGGCCCGTACAGATTCCAGGTTGAGAATCAGTGAGGTGGGACACTTAAGTGAGTTCTGACAGCATCATTAAAGTAGGCAAAGGGAGGAGAGGGGCACGCTACCACATCTGCTTTTTCATATGCGCTCCTTTAACATGGTCTCCAGAGCCTGTCCACGTTTGATTTTTTCATAAATAGTAAGTGTTAAGTAAATATGGAGGAAATTAATTGTGATGGATGCATGGGTGAGTCTCCTAGGAGTGAAGATAGATGTTCATGAGTCATAAAGGTAGACAGGTATATAATTAGAGTGATTATATGTGCCTGTAGTCCTGGTGTAATTATTAATATCCACTCCTTTTACTCTCAGAAGGTCATACTTGGGACAATAAGTAATGTGATCACCATGTGTAAACATACACACAAAAATAAGACATCATTTTGGATCTTTTTTTTCGAAGGCATGTGTGGCAGACACAGAGTTGCGCAGCCCAGGTTCCCCTTTGAGAAAGGACATGCTGTCCACCTGTGTGGAATGTCCTTAGCTGACAAACTCTAGTTGCCAGAATCCACCAGAGTTTGTATCATGTTATGAGAAGCCTTCAGCCAATGACCGAGCAAGGCAGTTGTAGCTGAAGTCACACCTTCTCAGGCTGGTCCCCATGAGTAACTCAGCAAGATGGTGGTACAAAGCCGCTTCCACCTAGCACAGGACTCCTCTGATAGGTCTTTACCCCAGAGTTCCCCACTGGTCTGACTTTGTCAGGCGGACATCATGATCTGCCAGATTTCCTTCTTCTAGTCCTTTTTCCATCCCAGGAAATCTGTTGTATGCCCGTCTCAGAGAATGTTCCCAGACAACCCAACCCCATGATCTATAACACTTCTTTTTAGTTATATTCACTTATGGGCTGGAAATTTAGCAACAGCAAACTATTTTAAAGAATTCCAGTTCAAATCAGGTGTCAAGTTATTAAATAAGACGCAGCTTAAAGTTCAGTGTTACACGTTCCATGGGCATCTAGCGGTGGACCAGCATGAAGGGTGGTAGAAGGACCACCTTCTCAAAGAGAAAAAGCCACTTAGAACTTTTAAATCTCTTTGCTGAGGGAAAGCTACTCTTGAAATCCATGTTGCTCAGACATGGACATGATCTTTTTCTCTTTTTCCTCTCTGCTTTGCTGCAGGAGAAAGGAAGCAAAGGCTTGAGCAGGGAATTTATAAGGGCAAATATAACCTTTGGTTTGCTGCACAGTAAGCTGACAGTTAAAGGTGTATCATGCTAGATAAATGTCAAAAGCCAAATAAAAGCCTTAATAATAAGCTGTCCAGAGGCTAAAATCCAGAACCCTGAAGCCATGAGAGAAAGATTAATCTTTAAAAACAAATTTTAACCCAAACTAAAACTGTCCAAGGTGACTTAGAATGTTCTGATAAACTTGTGTTTTGCGGGGGGGGTGAGTATGAAGAAAAGAAAGGGAAGAGGAGACCAATCCAAGGTAGAAAATGTACCTCATTCTACCAAGATTTTTGTATTTATTTAGATCTTACTCTAAAGAGTAGTAGAGTGGAGCTAAACGCACTGAGTATCGTTGTGGACTGAATTGTGTCCCCACCAAAGTCATATGTTGAAGTCCTGACTCCTAGTACCACGGACTGTGCCTGTATTTGGAGAAAGGGTCTTTAAAGCAGTAATTAAATTAAAATGAGGTTGTTAGGAGGAGTTCTAATCCAATAAGACTGGTGTCCTTATAGGAGGAGGAGATTAAGACACAGACACAGAGGGATGGCTATGTGATGACACAGGGAAAAGACAGCCATCTCCAAACTACATGGTGACATAGGGATGCGGAAACCTTTCCAGGGGAAAGCCTGAAGGCAGGGAGTTCAATAGCGATTGTTTATTTCCAGCAAGAATTAATTCCACATCATATTGGTACAACTGAAGCACAGGAAGTTGGAGTAGCGTTCACATGGCCACGCCACAAGCTAAAAGTGGTACTCTGTCCTGCCTTTTATCCTCCGTTTGTCTCCCTAGTCTCCTTTTCCAGCACCTAACTTAAAAGATGCTTGGATGGTCTTAATGCTCATGATTAAAGTCTGTAAAGAAAAATTCAACTGTGATGTAACGCTTTCCCACGTACTAGCAAAGGATCATTTTCTCCAAATGCTTATTTTGATTAGTGTAGGATACAGTCTTCAATTTATTATTTTCTTTGTTAGGATTAAATCTCTATAAAGTAAAAACATTTCCTCATTTGGAAATGCTTGTGAGGGGTTTGCCAGTCAACCTAAAAAAATAATTTAAATTTCTGGCTTCACAAAATCTCTAAGATAGGCTCTATGGGTTTTTTTTTTTTTTTTCATCCTAAAGAAAAAACAGTGTGTGCTGAATGGACTCATGGGGTCTTTGGATTACTAGCCCACCATGTAGAATATTTGGGTAGGTAAACTTTTGAGGACCAGGACTCCTTGAGAGATTACTAGAGTTTAAGAGCTCAACTCTTGCTGAATTGAATCATACCATAGTGGCAGCAGCACTTGTTTTTATCATACTGGGTTCGCTAGAGATGAGGTTCCATTGCAGCCCATTATTCAGACTGGAGAACAACCAAATTTTTGTCTTGCCTCCTGCTGTCATCTACTGACATGACTTTATGTGCAACTCCAAAGCTAGGATTATTAAATCACCAAAGGCAGTGGCTTCCTGGCTCTCAGATTGGCCCGGAAAAGCTATGGTCACAGACTTACCCTAACATAAGAAAGGCTTGGTCCACAGTCTTGTGAGGTGCCCTACTTCTCAAGGGCTTAGTGGAAGATAAAAAAGAACATGGTTTGGGATGCATTGGCCCACTCCCTTGTGCTCTGCTGGGCTCATAGCATGATTTTTCTTTTGCTTATAGCAAAAGAAAGGGCTTTCAGAATTCAAAGGCTCTTTGCATCTATGACAGGAACCTAAAGTCAAGAATAATTGGAGTTTCATATATCATAGAGCTAAAAAAGCCTGGGGAGCCCCTCCAGAATGGTTTGGATGCTTGATCCTTCTGGAGATCTGAAATAAATGAGGGTTTCCTTTGCAAGTGAAGCATTCATCCATTGTTTTCTTTTCACTACCTCCATCATAACTTTGGGCAGTACCCCTCGCCCCGCTTTCTGGTGAGCATTCTTCTTGGCCATTATTTTCCCTATTTCTTAGGTGTGGAGCATTGAAAAATAACTTATGACCTGTACCATTATAGCCAAACCAAGTCAACAGTCTATGTTTAAAGCATGTCGCATGCTTGGCTTGATGCGTGTGCTGTGTAGTGAGACATGGGATTAAAAGTAGTAGCGGAGAAGATAGAAACAGAGGGTAGCTTCTAGGCCCCAATATTTTATGCCCTAGCGCAGTGGTTCTGGACACTGACTACACATCATCATCACCTGGGGAACTTTTCAAACCCATGTCCAGGTCCCTCTCCCAACAAGGCTGATTAAATGATCTACAGTGGAGTTGAGGCGTTGATAATTTCATTTTTTTCTCTGGATTATTCTTGTGTGGAACCGGGATTAGGAATGGCTGGTAGTCGCAACAATCAAGTATAATCATGAGTATGAGTGTGTGTATTTTTAAGAGTGCTACGCTAAATAAGAATGGAACCTGCACAAACTTAACACATATATAGTGAGCAGGCCAAAATAAAAGAGTCTGTGTGTAGAAGTAGGTGGAGCTTTTCATTCAGTCTTCCCCAAATTGAAGCTTGGATAAATCTTTGCTGAATTGTGAGTTCCTTGTTGTTGTTTTTTTTTTGTTGTTGTTGTTGTTATTCTCAATTAGGGTCATTCTTGGAAGCATGATCTAGATTATTTAAAAGCATGGATCCTTGTCTTGAAATTTCTCTTGAGTTTGACTCCCCCATATGTTGAAATATTTCAGAAGGTTTCCCCTGAAGGAGGTCTCAAGCTGAGTTTTTAAAGAAGTGAGAGACATGGATGGAATTGGCAGGTTGGGAGAATTACACGTGAGTGGAATATTGGAAATGGGTGAAGCAAGAGAGGAGAGGTTGGGGAAGAACGACTTGATAAACATACCTCCCAGTCCTGTGGAGGGGCCTCTGCCCTGTGGCAGGATGTACCTGAGACCTAATGGTCTCTTAATGTTTGGAATGGGTTTTAGGTCATCTTTTATTTTTTAAATTTTTTTTTATTTTTTATTTTTTGCAGTACGCGGGCCTGTCACTGCTGTGGCCTCTCCCGTTGCGGAGCACAGGCTCCGGACGCGCAGGCCCAGCGGCCATAGCTCACAGACACAGCCGCTCCGCGGCATGTGGGATCTTCCCGGACCAGGGCACGAACCCGCGTCCCCCGCATCGACAGGTGGATTCTCAACCACTGCGCCACCAGGGAAGCCCTAGGTCATCTTTTAAAACAGTAGTCCAATTGTCCATCTTTTGGGATGCTCCTGTGATTCTACTTTACATGATGTATATATGATTTGTTTAAATCTAGGCTCTATTAAATTATTTTCCCACAAAAACTTACTTCATGAAAGAATTATGAGATTCTTAGTATTTCCCTTTATGAAATTATTAAAAAGCTAATTTGTGTTCCTTGTAATAAGGAGAGCATAGAAAAGTATAGGGAAGGAATTGAGTCATCCTCAATTCTATCACCTGGCAATAATCATCATTAATATTTGGTGTACTTTTGGGCCATTTTGGAAAGGCAAAACTTGGATTTCCTTTTTTATGTATCACTCTCCTGATGGTAGCACACAGTGAGGAACACACCTGATGCATTCTGTTTATGAATTGAGTAAATGCAGGGATATTGACCTCAGTGATGTCAGACCATTGACACCCATCTGGTGACTTTCATCTCCGTTTAGCTTTCGACTTCTGTGGTCTAGGTTTTGTATGTCTTCATTAGTAGTTTGGTCCATGAGTCTTTGCTTACTTTCCTAGATCAAAGAGCAAAAAGAAAAGAGTTGCTCAATTTTGCTCAAGTTGAAGAAATAGCAAGGAACTTTTAAATTAGATAAAAGGAAAGATGCTAGATCCATTGTACCAAGCATGATTTGAATCTCTAGAGCAGTCAGCTTTGTATGTGTGTGTAAAGAAGGCTCTCGTCCTTCCGAAGGAAAGAGCTAATAAAGTCCACCATTTCAGTAATCTAAATTTACAAAGCAATTATCATTAGTTTGACATAATTTCTCTGCATAACAACTTAGAAGTTCTGGATTTATTTGGAAATTGAAATTTGTAATGCAAATATTATAAATGTATTGATTGATTATTTGCATCTGTAACATTGACAGTTTGGTTGAGAACGAGGACAACCATTACATAAGTCTGGGTGCCTTCTATTAACCCCAATGTTCACGGGCAAAGTTTTCAGCTCTTTTGCCCCTTTCAGTTCCCCTCCAATCTGTCTTAAGAAATCTGCAGCACTTCATGCTGCCTGTTAGCTCGCAAGGACACTCAACACATTATTGGTTTCCTCTCTCCCAGGAAAGCAGTTCATACTCCTCAATTTCTGTCTTCTGTCCCAAATCTTTTATTTCTGGCTTAGGCATTGTTTCTCAGCCTCAGCACTATTGACATTTTGGGTGGTTAATTCTTTCGTGTGCTTCCTGGGTTATCCTGTGCAATTTAGGAGTTTAGTAGCATTACCGGCCTCCGTTCAGTAGATGCCAATTGCATCCCAAAGTTGTGACAATCAAAAATGTCTCCAGGGCTTCCCTGGTGGCGCAGTTGGTCCGCCTGCCGTTGCAGGGGACACGGGTTCGTGCCCCAGTTCGGGAAGATCCCACATGCCGCGGAGCGGCTGGGCCCGTGAGCCATGGCCCCTGGGCCTGCGCTTCCGGAGCCTGTGCTGCGCAACGGGAGAGGCCACAGAAGTGAGAGGCCCGCATACCGCAAAAAAAAAAAAAAAAAATCCAGACGTTGCCAAATGTCCCCTAGGGGAGGGAAATTGCCCCCAGTTGAAAATGACAAGTGTTCTTAGCACACATTAGCTTTTTGTACTAACCATCTCAAGGTGATACATTTGCATTTGAGCTGGTGATTTGATTTCAAGTCCTTAACACTAGGCTAGTGGTTCTCATTCGTGCACATTGGAACCACAGGTTTATTAAAATTATTAAGGTCCAAGCTCTTCTCCAGGAATTGAGTCTGGAATTGGGCCCAAAGCATTTTTTAACTCCCGGGGTGATTTTAAAGTGCAGAGAAGGTTGGTTGAGTGTCCTCCTTGAGTGTATGACCAAGGGTGGAGACCTGTACTGATATTATTCACATCTCATCATTAAGGTAGTAGACTGTTCAGAAAGCCAGACAGATCTGACTGGTCCTTCCCTGGTGCTTTCATAAAGTGAAGTATAATGCCATTTAGGGCTCAACCTTGAGGTGTGTATTTGTTTTTCTTTTTTTTCTGGTAAGTAGCAAACGTCATCTGGAATATGATTGGCTCAGGTTTTATTAAAGTAGGTAATGTGGTCTTCTAGGTCATTTTATTCTTACTTGACAAGAATAAAGAACATGTTTAAGACAAAACTAAACACTTATAAAATTTTAACTCAATTATTGCTTTAAATAGAAGGGAGATACATAGCTTAAATAAAGGAAAATTCAACAAAGCCAGTTTACACTGGTATATTTGTTGTGTCTCTGTGTGAGCCTGTCAAGTGTTTCATAGATCATAGCCACCAATGATCAGCAAATTTGTACATAAAGCTAGAGATGATATTTTTCACTATGGAGTGCTCTTAAGAAGATTAGAATTTGGAAAAGAAGACTAAACAAGGCCAGTGTATCTCTTTATCAACTGATTAAACACCATTTTGATATATGGGTCACCTAATCAGTATAGGATATGTCCTAGGATTTTTGTCTGCCTAGCATACTTTTCCTTCTTCTTCCTGGAAATGGTATGTGCTTTCCTTTGGAACATACACTGTATTCCCAAGTTGCTATAGATTATCAAACTCAGTGTTCTGTCCTCACCTTCAGTCACAGCATGGGTGTGTGGAACGAAAGCTAGGCTAAAAATAAACTAATATGGGATCACCCACAGAGAGATATGAGATACAGGTTGAGCCAGTTAGAATCCTCCATTGGATTTTCTGCATTGGAGGATGAAAGATAACTCTCAATTCCCCTTGGAACTTGAACCAAAATATATATAAACCTGGTGATATCAGCAACCATCCTTGCTGGTACATGGAGAATGCCTATGTGCATTAGAGAAAATGAGGCCAGCAGATATGGGATGTGAGAGTTAGTAATGACATCTTTTTAGACAGATGGCAGATGACAAGCTGCCCCAAAGAATGTGATCCAATGAAGGAATACTGCTTCACTGCAACTTTGCAGATTCCATGTATATAGCTAGTATATCTGAATTTCAATCATAAGAATTGCCAGTGAAGAATTGCTGTTGTTTTCTTTTTGGTTGTTACTGTCTAAATGAAAGAAAAGTAGTTCAGACCTCCTGCAATTGTGAAATTGCTGTGATTTTGAATATACCTTTATGGTGTGTCTGTTTAAGCCCAAGGGAGTTGGGTATTTTAGATGTCATCACTACCACAAGATGAGTAGGACCATATTTTGTGTCATACCAGATTTTAAATATTGAGAATCATAATGTCATAGGACATTAACATTTGAACAGACCTTGAAGGTCATCTTGTACTTTGAATCTCAACTATATGGGTGGTTGAGGAAGAGGTACACACATGTGCAGAGAACAGCTGAGGTCAATGGCATGTCACTTCTTTCTAACAGTAGTTAAAGTGCTGAAGTTTGCAATGATTTGATTCATTTCTTACAGACTAGAAGAGATTCAGAGTTGCAAGTTCAACATTCCATGACCGGTTGTCAGTTGGTCTCATATTCCTCACAAAGGGAGCCCTTATCTCTTTACAAATCAAATGGAAGTGTCTATCCCATAACAGAAACCCAGAAGGAAAATAAGATTCTCTTTGTAACAGGGGATCATAGATAACTACATGGAAGACCAGAGTCTCTGTAACAACACACTTTGAGAGCTTAAGGTAGCCAGGTGCCGTGCTCCCAGCTTGGAATACAACCTCAGCCCGCCTTGAGTTCCTGTTTGAGGTCTCCAGCTTCAGATGATACTTCTCCTTCTGGGGTGCCCACTACCCTGACCAGTGAAGTATATCCAAAGGGACATTTGCTGCTTTCTGTGTAACAGACCAGCTTCCTTCCCATCCCTGCATTTAGGTTTTGTGTAATCTCCTCAAAAACAGAAATCCCATCTTCTTTTGTATATATCACATAACTGAATCAGTTTCTACACAGTAAGCCCTGATCATTTTGCTTGTTAATTTGAGGAACTTTATGTCCTAACCATGCTAACAATTAGAAAAAAAAAAATCATAGAAAAGAAGAATTTTTAAATGTATCCAAACTCAGATAATTTGTCTTAAGGAATAAGGTGAAATGAAGAGTCTCAGTACTGTTGCTTAAAATCTTGTCTCAATAATTCTTGTGCTCAAATTAAATGAATGCTTTATATCAGGAAGGGGAAAGTTTATAATGGGTAGTCAAGCTTGTCAAAACTCTTGGAAATGTGGGAAAACTGGCAAAGTGGGGCCTATAGGTGTAAAGTTTTTGCGTTAATAGCTGTTTCAAATGTCACTGAAACATATGACTTGTGTAAGTCTGATAACACTCTTTCGTAAGTAGGTGCCTCATTAAGAACAGCGCAGCACCTCCTCAGCTGAGCTAAAAACCATTCTACCACCTATTTTATAGGTTCATTTAAATGATTTTCAACCTTTCAGGGGAATTGTTTTGTGTCAGAAAAAGAAAAAGCCTGAAAACATTTCAGTGAATCACTAGCAATAGCAGTCTCGGTTCAAAGTATCAGACACATTTTCTATAAATAAAACATGTCCACAGGCAATTTGTATATACAACTGTGTGTGTGTGTGTGTGTGTGTGTGTGTGTGTGTGTGTGTTTATAATTTTAATCAGCATTAAGGTAAAACAAAGTAATTATATTTTATTATTTTTTCCTTATGTAGAAGTATCCTTGAAATAGTGTTGTTTCAAACATAATTAAATAACTTCTTTAAGGTTTAAAGACTCCCATATTATTCAAATAGAATAATTATTTCTCGCCCGAATGAAATGGTTTGTATAACAGAAATTTCATTCCTATTAGGCCCCTATTTGTCTCCTTTTCCCGACTCCTTGGGCCATCCAAAAGTCGACCAAACACTTTCAGATTTCCAGGTAGGGACAAAGTGGAAAATCACTGCTTCCAACCCCTCCAAACATATAGATGCTCTCATGATATAGAGACATGATACAAAGATCAGAAAACAGAATATTCACGACATTGAACAGGCAGGATGGGGAAGAAATTGGTCTGAAATCACTCCTTCTCTTGCACAAGTGTGTTGCTCCTTGGGAGCTTACTGAAATTGGGACGAAGGTATATTTTCCATCGCTCTGTGCCTGGCTGAGTACACCATAGGGCCATTCCAATGAATGGAAAAATAAGACTGATTGATACTGTCATCACCTGACTTTAGGATCTCAGCACGTAGAGCTCTCCCAATCATCGGTACTGGAGACTTTGATCTCTAATGGTTTGTTTCTTTTATTTAAAAGACATCTGTATTCCCTGCAGTGCTAGAAAGTTTATAGAGAAAAATCTCAAATTATTTAGTCATATGTAAGGTGTTTTTGGTCTGTGTTGTTCTGTTTAATAAAAGCTAGAGGCTTGCAGAGGAGGGAATGCTAAATTCACATTGTATATGTTGACTCTCTTGGCAGTATCAACGGCTCTGCTTTTTATATTCTAAGATAAGCTTCAGAGCCCCCACTGCCTGGGTCTACAGCTTGGCCCTGCCATGCCCGGGCGTAGGAGTTTACCTCTCTAAGCTTCAGTTTTCTCCTTTGTAAAATAAGGATAGTATAAGTAACTCTCAGAACTGGAGCAAACATTGAAGAAGATGATGTATGTAAAGTGTTATTCCTGGTAGATATTGAGTATTCAAAAAAGTTCTTATGAAGATTATATAGACATCTTTGCTGTCCACTCCCTGATAGTTCTCTGTATCCACTCTTGTCCACTTCGAGATGTGCTAAGATTGGTATTCTATTCATTATGTGTAAGAGAAACTAAAACACAGCAGGCTTTATTTAAAGACAGTATTGACATGCCTGAAAACATGTGACGGTTAGTTCACTAATTAAGGGATTCTTGAAGATTCCCCACTTTTTCCCAGAACATTCTGTAACTACAATATCTGTATTTATAATTTAGGAATAGGTCCTGCTTTAAATTACTCGTTACATAACATTTTGGCTTGTGATTTAAACTGAAAGCTTGAGACAGCCACATGCCTGACATAGTATGACTAGAAATTAATATGGGTTGGATGTTTGGCCTGAGGAGACCCAGCACTGAAGCCTACCCAGCTCTTTTGTGGGGCTAATGGTGGACTCTGAGGGGGCTCATGCCAAGGAGTACTTCCCAGAAATGCTGCTGCCAGTGTCCTTGTCCCCACAGTGAGCCACAGCCATGCCCCACCTCTGCAGGAGACCCTCCAATTCTAGCAGCTAATCTCCTTTTATGCCGCTTCTCATTGGCCGAAACCAAAAGCTGTGTGGCTGACAGGGTCTTGGTGCTCTGGCCGGGTTTCAGGCGTGTGCCCCTGAGGTGGGAGAGCCGAGTTCAGGACATTGGTCCACCAGAGACTTCCTGGCCCCACATAATATCAAATGGTGAAAGCTCTCCCAGAGAAATCCATCTCAATGGTAAGACCCAACTCCACTCAACGACCAGCAAGCTCCAGTGCTGGGCATCCTATGCCAAACAGCTAGCAAGACAGGAACACAACCCCATCCATTAGCAGAGAGGCTGCCTAAAATCATAATAAGGTCACAGACACCAAAACACAGAACCGGATGCGGTCCTACCCACCAAAAAGACAATATCTAGCCTCCTCTGCCAGAACACAGGCACCAGTCCACTCCACCAGGAAGCCTGCACAACCCACTGAACCAACCTTACCCATTGGGGGCAGACACAAAAAATAACTGAACTACGAACCTGCAGCCTGCAAAAAGGAGACCCCAAACACAGTAAATTAAGCAAAATGACAGGACAGAGAAACACACAGCGGATGAAGGAGCAAGGCAAAAACCCACCAGACCAAAAAAATGAAGAGGAAGTAGGCAGTCTATCTGAAAAAGAATTCAGAGTAATGATAATAAAGATGATCCAAAATCTTGGAAATAGAATGGAGAAAATACAAGAAACTTATGACAAAGACCTAGAAGAACTAAAGAGCAAACAAACAATGATAAACAACACAATACATGAAATTATAAATTCTCTAGAAGAAATCAATAGCAGAATAACTGAGGCAGAAGAATGGATAAGTGACCTGGAAGATAAAATAGTGGAAATAAATACCTCAGAGCAGAATAAAGCAAAAAGAATGAAAAGGCTTGAGGACAGTCTCAGAGACCTCTGGGACAACATTAAACGCACCAAGATTTGAACTATACGGGTCCCAGAAGACGAAGAGAAAAAGAGAGGGACTGAGAAAATATTTGAAGAGATTATAGTTGAAAACTTCCCTAATATGGCAAAGGAAATAGTCACTCAAGTACAGGAAGCACAGAGAGTCCCAAACAGTATAAATCCAAGGGGAAACATACCAAGACATATTAATCAAACTATCAAAAATTATATACAAAGAAAAAATATTGAAAACAGCAAGGGAATAGCACCAAATAACATACAAGGGAATCCCTATAAGGTTAACAGCTGATCTTTCAGCACAAACTCTGCAAGCCAGAAGGGAGTAGCAGGGCATATTTAAAGTGATGAAAGGGAAAAACCTACAACCAAGATTACTCTACCCAGCAAGGATCACATTCAGATTCGACAGAGATATTAAAACCGTTACAGACAAGCAAAAGCTAAGAGATTTCAGCACCACCAAACCAGCTTTACAATAAATGCTAAAGGAAATTCTCTAGGCAGGAAACACAAGAGAAGGAAAAGACCTACAATAATAAACCCAAAACAATTAAGAAAATGGGAATAGAAACATACATATCGATAATTACCTTAAATGTAAATGGATTAAATGCTCCAACGAAAAGACATAGACTGCCTGAATGGTTATGCTAACAAGACCTGTATATATGCTGTCTACAAGAGACCCACTTCAGACCTAGGCACACATAAAGATTGAAAGTGAGGGGATGGAAAAAGATACTCCATGCAAATGGAAATCAAAAGACAGCTGGAGTAGCAATTCACATATCAGACAAAATAGACTTTAAAATAAAGACAATTACAAGAGACCAAAAAGGATGCTACATAATGATCAAGGGATCAATCCAAGAAGAAGATATAACACTTGCAAATATTTATGCACCCAACATAGGAGCACCTCAATATATAAGGCAAATGCTAACAGCCATAAAAAGGGAAATCAACAGTAATCCAGTCATAGTAGAGGACTTTAACACCCCACTTTCACCAATGGGCAGATATCCAAAATGAAAATAAGGAAACACAAGCTTTAAATGATAATTAAACAAGATGGACTTAATTGATATTTATAGGACATTCTATCCAGAAACAACAGAATACAATTTTTTCTCAAGTGCTCATGGAACAGTCTCCAGGACCAATCATATCTTGGGTCACAAATCAAGCCTTGGTAAATTTAAGAAAATTGAGATTGTATCAAGTATCTTTTCCGAACACAATGCTATGAGACTAAATATCAATTACAGGAAAAAATCTGTAAGAAATAAAACACATGGAGGTTAAACAATATGCTACTAAATAACCAAGAGATCACTGAAGAAATGAAAGAGGAAATAAAAAACTACCTAGAAACAAATGACAAAGAAAACACGAAGACCCAAAACCTATAGGATGCAGCAAAGGCAGTTTGAAAAGGGAAGTTTATAGCAATACAATCCTACATCAAGAAACAAGAAACATCTCAAGTAACCTCACCTTACACCTAAAGCAATTAGAGAAAGAACAAAAAGAACTGAAAGTTAGCAGAAGGGAAGATATCGTAAAGATCACCTCAGAAATAAATGAAAAAGAAATGAAGGAAACAATAGCAAAGATCAATAGAACTAAAGCTGGTTCTTTGAGAAGATAAACAAAATTGATAAACCATTAGCCCGACTCATCAAGAAAAAAAGGGAGCAGACTCAAATCAATAGAATTAGAAATGAAAAAGGAGAAGTAACAGCTGACACTGTGGAAATACACAGGATCATGAGAGATTACTACAAGCAACTATATGTCAGTAAAATGGATAGCCTGGAAGAAATGGACAGATTCTTAGTAAAGCACAACCTCCCGAGATTGAACCAGGAAGAAATAGCAAACATAAACAGACCAATCACAAACACTGAAATTGAGAGCGTGATTAAAAATCTTACAACAAACTAAAGCCCAGGACCAGATGGCTTCACAGGCGAATTCTATCAAACATTTAGAGAAGAGATAAGAGCTATCCTTCTCAAACTCTTCCAAAATATAGCGGAGGGAGGAACCTTCGCAAACTCATTCTATGAGGCCACCATCACCCTGATTCCAAAACCAGACAAAGATGTCACAAAGAAAAATACAGGCCAATGTCACTAATGAACATAGATGCAAAAATCCTCACCAAAATACTAGCAAACAGAAACCAACAGCACATTAAGAGGATCATACACCATGATCAAGTGGGGTTTATCCCAGGAATGCAAGGATTCTTAAATATATGCAAATCAATCAATGTGACACACCATATCAACAAATTGAAGGAGAAAAACCATATGATCATCTCATTAGATGCAGGAAAAGCTTGTGACAGAATTCAACACTCATTTATGATAAAAACCCTGCAGAAAGTAGGCATAGAGGGAACTTACCTCAGCATAATAAAGGCAATATATGACAAACCCACAGCCAACATCGTTCTCACTGGTGAAAAACTGAAAGCATTTTCTCTAAGATCAGGAACAAGGCAAGATTGTCCACTCTCACCAATATTATTCAACATAGTTTTGGAAGTTTTAGCCACAGCAGTCAGAGAAGAAAAAGAAATCAAAGAAATCCAAATCAGAAAAGAAGAAGTAAAGCTGTCACTGTTTGCAGATGACATGATACTATACATAGAGAATCCTAAA
>NC_041232.1:66039163-66056926 GCF_002837175.3 Physeter macrocephalus
ACCTATGGTCAACTAATCTCTGACAAAGGAGGCAAGGATATACAATGGAGAAAGGACAGTCTCTTCAATAAGTGGTGCTGGGAGAACTGGACAGCTACATGTAAGAGAATGAAATTAGAACACTCCCTAACACCATACACAAAAATAAACTCAAAATGGATTAAAGACCTAAATCTGAGGCCAGACACTATAAAACTCTTAGAGGAAAACATAGGCAGAACACTCTGTGAGATAAATCACAGCAAGATCCTTTTTTGACCAACCTCCCAAAGAGATGGAAATAAAAGCAAAAATAAACAAATGTGACTTAATGAAACTTAAAAGCTTTTGCACAGCAAAGGAAACCATAATCAAAATGAAAAGACAACCGTCGGAATGGGAGAAAATATTTGCAAATGAAGCAACTAACAAAGGATTAATCTCCAATATTTACAAGCAGCTCAATATTAACAAAAAACAACTGACCGTATCCAAAAATGGGCAGAAGACCTAAATAGACATTTCTCCAAAGAAGATATACAGATTGCCAACAAACATGAAAGGATGCTCAACATCACTAATCATTAGAGACATGCAAATCAAAACTACAATGAGGGATACAGCCACTATGGAAACAGTATGGAGATTCCTTAAAAAACTAAAAGTAGAATTACCATATGACCCAGCAATCCCACTCCTGGGCATATACCCTGAGAAAACCATAATTCAAAAAGAGTCCTGTACCACAATGTTCGTTGCAGTTCTATTTACAATAGCCAGGATATGGAAGCAACCTAAGTGTCCATTGACAGATGAATGGAAAAAGACGATGGGGCACATATATACAATGGACTATTACTCAGCTATAAAAAGAAACGAAATTGAGTTATTTGTAGTGAGGTGGATGGATCTAGAGTCTGTCATACAGAGTGAAGTAAGTCAGAAAGAGAAAAACGAATACCATATGCTAACACATATATATGGAATCTAAAAAAATAAAAAAGAAAAATAGTTCTGAAGAACCTAGGGGCAGGTCAGGAATAAAGACACAGACATAGAGAATGGACTTGAGGACACAGGGAGGGGCAGGGTAAGCTGGGATGAAGTGAGAGAGTGGCATGGATATATATACACAACCAAATGTAACATTGATAGCTAGTGGAAAGCAGCCACATAGCACAGGGAGATCAGCTTGGTGCTTTGTGACCACCTAGAAGGGTGGGATAGGGAGGGTGGGAGGGAGATGCAAGAGGGAGGAGATATGGGGATATATGTATATGTATAGCTGATTCATTTTCTTATAAAGCAGAAACTCAGAGCAACAGCCAGCTCTACCCACCATCAGTCCCTCTGACCAGGAAACTTGCAACAGCCTCTTAGATAGACTCATCCACCAGAGGGCAGACAGCAGAAGCATGAAAATCTACAATCCTGCAGCCTGTGGAACAAAAACCACATTCACAGGAAGACAGACAAGATGAAAAGGCATTTGTGACCACCTAGAAGGGTGGGATAGGGAGGGTGGGAGGGAGATGCAAGAGGGAGGAGATATGGGGATATATGTATATGTATAGCTGATTCATTTTCTTATGAAGCTGAAACTAACACACAATTATAAAACAATTATACTCCAATAAAGATGTTAAAAAAAAAAACAACTGCAATGAGGTATCACCTCATACTGGTCAGAATGGCCATCGTCAAAAAGTCTACAAAGAATGCGTGCTGGAGAGGGTGTGGAGAAAAGGGAACCCTCTTGTACTGTTGGTGGGAATGCAAATTGATACAGCCACTATGGAGAACAGTATGGAGGTTCCTTAAAAAACTACAAATAGATCTACCATATGACCCAGCAATCCCACTACTGGGCATATACCCTGAGAAAACCATAATTCAAAAAGAGTCATGTACCACAATGTTCATTGCAGCTCTATTTACAATAGCCAGGACAAGGAAGCAACCTAAGTGTCCATCGACAGATGAATGGATAAAGACCATGTGGCACATATATACAGTGGAATATTACTCAGCCATAAAAAGAAACGAAATTGAGTTATTTATAGTGTGATGGATGGACCTAGACTTACTTACCTGAAGTAAGTCAGAAAGAGGGAATCAAATACCATATGCTAATGCATATATACGGAATATAAAAAGAAAAAAATTGTTCTGAAGAACCTAGGGCAGGACAGGAATAAAGACGCAGACATAGAGAATGGACTTGAGGACACAGGGAAGGGGAACGGTTAGCTGGGACGAAGTGAGAGAGTGGCATGGCCTTATATATACTAACAAATGTAAAATAGCTAGTGGGAAGCTGCTGCATAGCACAGGGGATATGGGGATATATGTGTATGTATAGCTGATTCACTTTGTTATAAAGCAGAAACTAACACACCAGTGTAAAGCAATTATACTCCAATAAAGGTGTTAAAAAAATTAATATGACTCGAGCTGAACTTGGACATGCCAATGCTGGTTATCTTTCCTGAAGCTGTTAGGTTGGAATTGCCACCAATAAGCCATGCTCTCTCCCTCCATATTGCAGAGCTGTTTCTCTGGAAATTTCCCAGACTCCTTCCATTCTAAACAAAGTAATGTTTGTACAAATGGAGTGTGATTGCAAGGAATGTGTGTAAATTCTAGGATGAGCTGAGAAGAAGCAGGTGTTAAGTTTTCTCCCTTCTACTCCCTGTCAACTGGATACAGAAGACTTGGGCTGAAAGGGTGCCAATGAGGCAAGATAAAGGAGGCTGTGTCCCTGTATCACTGCATGGAAGGCTATCCAGTGATTAGGAATGCCTGCACTGGTGGGTTGTATAGCCATGGATAAATTTTTATTGTGCTGAGCCACTGAGATTTTGGGGGTTTTGTTACATCAGTTCATGCATCTGTAATTAATACAAAAAGTAATATAATTATCCCAGTGATTCACTGTTGTTTCAAATATTTTCAGACTTTTTTTTTTTTTTTGAGATTTCCTATTAGGGCTCTTCATCATTGGCAAATTTTCATTGTTTTAACTTAGAGTTACTTTTTTTAGACATGAACAAAAGCCATCCAAAGTCTTGATTTAGAATGTTTAGATGTAGAAATTCTCATTAGAAATCATGCTTATGCCATAATCCTAGAAAACACTCCCCTTAATAATGTGACTTTTTAATATAACAGAATCACACTGAGAGCCACTTAACCTAGCTTCTTCATATCATGTTGGAAAGTCTTACCATGTTGAACCACAGTCCTATTCAGTAAACCTGGTTTCTTATTTTTAGTTCTGCTTCTTAATTTTTATCCAAAGCATAAGTTTTAATTCCAAAAAGCAGAGGATGATGAATTGTGGGCGTAGTGTAGACACATTTTTTTTTTTATAAAAGGCTTGGAATTTGTAAAAATAAATGCCAGGCTACACTTTGAATGGTAAGTAAAATATCCATACGGCAATGTTATCAAACACCACTACTTGTTGCAATGCGTGATGGTATTATTTCCTAGATATATCCAAATTATTCTTTGTAAAAATTGCTTTATTTAAAATTCCAAAACCACCTTTCAGTGAGCTATCTCACATAATTGGATGAATAATATTGGGTTATGGGGTCATGTAATGTTTATATCAGCCTGCATGTTATCAGCAAGCCCAAAGGTTTAAAGGATTTCTAATATGGCTGAATAGGTTTCTGGAGCAGGACTGATTTGCAGTAAAATTGTGAAAAAGAAAATTATGTCTGGCTCCTCCCTTCAAATTTCTGCTTGCTACTATCTTCCCCATTGCTCTCCTTAGAGCTGCAGACCCTGGAGCACAACTTGGCCTTGAGTGTGTGGAGACCCATGCAAATATTTTTTGAAGACCCTTATCTAAATAAACAATTTGATTTTAAAATGTAGTATATATTCAAGATGAGCTTTTAGCATCTTGCCGTGCCAGCAAGTTAGAAAGCGCATATCAGCACACATGTCGATTTTTCCTAGTGTCCAGGCACCATTTCTTCTTCAGGTCCAAGAACCATTCCTTCTCTTTTATCGTTCTCAAATACACCATTCTCAGCTAATTTCATCTTTCCCCATGAAACAAAGTTAGTATGATGTTTTTACCCACAATGTCATGGCTTCTTACAACCTGTTTTATTGAAACATATAGATCTCTTTGCCATTTCCTAGTACCATTTACTTAGGACTGCATCATCCATTGAGCCACCTTTGAATATTGGCTTCTAATGACTGTCTTAAAACTTATTCATGACAACCTCAAATAGAAGTCTTAGAGCATGCAGGAAAAGTGATGAACAATTAATTTTCTAGACACTCTAGTTTGTTTTGTTTTGTTTTTTGGTTTTTTTTGCGGTAGGCGGGCCTCTCACTGTTGTGGCACCTCCCGTTGCGGAGCACAGGCTCCGGACGCGCAGGCTCAGCGGCCATGGCTCACGGGCCCAGCCGCTCCGCGGCATGTGGGATCCTCCAGGACCGGGGCACGAACCTGTGTCCCCTGCATCGGCAGGCGGACGCTCAACCACTACGCCACCAGGGAAGCCCTAGACACGCTAGTTTGACTGTTGAGTTTTATAGTATAAAGTTTGGATAGCACACCTTATAGTCATGTGTTTTCTTGGTCTCATCAGGCTGTCCTTGCTACATCCCTAGAGTATGAGCTCTTTGAGTGCTGGCTGCACACCTGCTTCCCATGCGTGGCCACCAGCTGGGGGAGAGGCAGTGGCCCTTTGGACAGAGCGGGAAAGGCATTCCCATTTGCACAAGGAGTGTCCTTTCTTCAGCATGGTTTAAGACCAGTTTAGGAAAGCACAATGTCACCATATTGGTCAAAGGCAAAAGAGGACACAGATTAAATGGGCCATTTGACATCAGGAAGCCATAGTTTCAGGATCCCTCAGAGGAAATGTGTGACCATTTCCAAGGAGTCTTCCTCAGTCATGGCGCAGAGTCTGTGGAGGGAGTGTCAAGACTTCCCTGGGTGATTCAAAAACATCACAGCATGGGAAGCATTGCCACCAGAAGGAACCTCTGCCGCCATTCCCGTGCGCTGCTCCCCTCACAGCCTGCAGGTGCTAAGGTTAGAGACAGCCCTGTGGTTGGAAGAGGGAGGTTGGAGAGCAAGCCTGAGGATGAGAGCAGGCTGCTGAGATGGTCAGCAGCCTGGAGTCCTGAACTTGTCCAGCGTCCTGAGTGAGAGTCACTCCCAGTTAGTGTGTCAGTGCCATTCTGGCAGCTCAGTCTCATATAATCCCGCAAAGAAATCTCTTATCAGCCAGCGAGAGTGATTGGCTCCCCGTCCTAGACCAGGGCTCACCCACAGGGCCCTGGGATGACCACATGAGCGCAAGTCAGTCCTGGGGCATGTAGATGACCCCATGCACAGCAGATTTGGAGGTGGAGGACCAGAGAGACTCCTGAATGAGAAAAGCAGGGGCCGGGGAGTCTGGCCCTGAGCTCGTTCCAAGCCACTGGAAAGACGGAGGTAGATAATGTCCACAAAGACCCTCCAAGATGTGGGGCTGTCAGAGGTAGGCACCTCGGGCAGAGACTTCTGCTTGTTGGCTCCAAGAGCGGCACTGCTTGTCCCCAGTTCAAGAGACAGGCAATGCCCCCATGCTGACCCTAGACCTCCAGCTCCCACCAGAATCATGCAGGAGCAGATTGCCAATCAGCATTCAAACTCATTTTCTGCCACTGTTGTAGCATTGGGTGTAGAGATGAAAAACGTTTCTGGCACTTCAAAAGGGTGTATGTCTCCTTCATCCTATTCCCTTCAGGTCCCTGATGTCTGATAACTAATTGGCAGAACTAACTCAGGCTAAGTTGTTAATCCTGATACTATCTTAATTCCAGATAATGCACTTTATTTAACAAGATCTTTTTTTTTTTTTTTAATGCCTAACACTAGGTTGTAACTTGTTGAAACATGTAGATTCACACTTAACTGGCCGCAGAGCATTGCTGAGCTGCAGCTGCTGATCAGGGATTATCATCTTAAATTTACCCTGCTGAATACATTTAAAAACTCAACTAAGAGAAGCAATATTTGTTTAGGATTTGGCGGGGGCGTGAGGGAAGAGGAGGATAGTCCATCTATTCTCCCCAATATTTCAACATCTAGCCCTGAATTATACCAGATAATTAAGAAGCCATGAACTTGGATTAAGTATTGTTTCTGCCCCTGCCCTTCCCAATCTCCAGAATCCTGTGTTCAGGGTTGATTTTATTGAGTTGTGTTTTGATGTGGCACCATTAATCTAACTTTAGGAGCCTAATTAAACTTGACACCGTGTTTTCTGAAAATGTGTTATTGAGCATGTTGTTCATACCTGTATAAGAACTTGGAGCAGGGGAAAATCAGTCTACATTTTCTCAATAACTGGTTGGTTTCTATAGATAGAATGTGGAGGTCTATATATGTCTTCCTGTTTATTGCTGGAAAACTCCAGGCCAAGTTTGAGGCTCATCTCCAAAGGGACTTCCTGGCGTCATGGTGTGCCCTAAACTGACTTCAGATTGTCTTATTTCTCTGTCCTCAGTTTCCTGTGTCATTGTGCTTCCTTATATCAACTTGAATCCTCTTGTGATGTTTGCATATTTGTAAGTTAGACTGATGTTCTTTTTGGAACAAGCCTGGTTGTAAATAATACAGAAGTTGTAACCACAGTGCTTTAGGGAGACTTTATGTTGTTGTGGAAAGAGTGTGGGCTTTGGAATGATACAGATTTGAATCAGCTATTAGATCTGTTTCTTATGAGTTCTGTAAACTTCAGCAAGTTTCTTAAGTTGATATGACACATTCCAGAGGTGTCAAAACTGCTGATGAATCCCCTTCTGTTTTTCCCTAATGCCATCTTCCCTTTAGCTTTTCTACCCATGTGATGCTTTCCAACATGGTTCTCTTTATGCTGGCAAATGAGGTAAGGCCGTTTTAGATAATTTTCACCTAGAAATGAATACCAACAAGAGAAGAGATCTGGAGATCCAGGTAAGAGGTATATTCTCTAAGAAAACTAGGCGTGAGCTTCAAAATCCCATATATATATTATGGTAAAGTATGCATCTCTAAACCTTTAATCCTTTATTCCACACCAGAATTTCGAATCTGTCCTGTTGCTTATTTGCGCTACTGATTTTAGTGGTTTCAATCAGAAACACGAGACCAAGCACTTAACTTTTTGACTGTCATCAGTATTTCCCCCCATTAATACTACTTTTCAGCAGTACATCAAAGAGATAATGCCTGTCCTTGAAACAAACAAAAACATATCAGAGCTTAACAAGTCTATTCCATCTAATGAATGAATTTACAGTTTCCAAGAAGAGTAAACCTGTCAAAGGGAATTAAATGATTTGTTGCAGCAGGAATAACTCCTGTGTCTGGCATTTGTGTTAGGTTGTGAGTAAGGAAAATAGGACATGTGGACCTTGATAATAAACCTGTCTTTGATATTTTTGTTAAGCTTGACTCTTCTGGAGATTAAAGTGGCAGGTAGTAAAATGTATCATGCCAACGTAAATGGGATATTTTTGTTCTATTTTAAGTTTCTCACGGAAAATGGTTTTGTGATTGGTGTTTGAACAGCACTTTATTTCTAATCCTATTTGCAACTTGGAGAGATGTTACCTCAGAAGGCGAGGGAGCACAGTGCTCTGGCTTTTGTGATTCTGAAAATGTCACTTCTCTCATTTGTCAAATCTGCCTGAAATCTGCCTTTTCAATAAGTGACATCTCCCACTTCTTTGGGGTGAAACTTTTCACTCTTCTTTTCCCTCAGAGAAAGAAATCTAAATTTAAGGAAAAGAGATACTTGGATTCTTATTTTTACAACAGGATTGAGAAATTACTTTCTACATGTTAGAGCTACTACATAGCAGTTATTTCAGTGCAACAGAATTAGACAGCATTGGACTTCTTTTATGTTTTTACCTTGGGATAGGATACCATTTTATTGCAATCATAAAATTGATTATATTTCTTTTCTCTTTGAAAAAATACCTCACGGAGCAAAAATTGCCTTCCCAATGCAGGCACATGTTTACAAACTCCTCTGTAGTTGATTCCTTCCCGTCCTTTCCATAAGCCTTGGGAAACGCTTTTCTTTTCCTTTTGCTTAACCTGCTGAAGTCCACATGATTGCACTTTCTTCCCAGGAGCTGGGAATTTGCAATCCCTGCCTGTCAGTCTCCTGGGTGACCTGAGTGTCCTTTGGCCACTGGCTTAACTTCTCTGCTTTTGGGTTGCATCCTTTGTGAGACGCAAACCGGACCTCCTCACATTCTAGGGGATGCTGTGAGGATTAATTAATGTTTGCAGTACGCGTGGAAGCTCAGAGCAGCAAGACGCGTTATAAATTCAAAATACCACTATGTTAATAGCAGGCTCAGTTATGAGAAAGCTGCTAAACATGACCTTTCCCCTCTCTGGAACTCAGTGACCTTTCTGGCTATCTTACTAACTCCGTGGTGTCTCGCAGAGAAGCATTCTGTGCCTCTGCAACCTGCATTTGCTTCTAACTTAATAAATGTGGCAAACCTGGAAAGCATGTACAGAAAAAAGAAGGGATTTATTTGTTTAAATGATGCTTCTTCACCTGGAACATAATAGCAGCTGGATCCCTGCTGAATCAAGAATCTATTTGTTCCGGCAGATCACCCAATGTTGTTTATCAATTTTCATTTCCACTAACAGAATTAGGCTCCCAAAGCATTTCTAATCAGTTTTCTTATCTTCATTTTGGAGACTTTCAATTGAAGGGATACATTTAGCACGGTCATAGCCCATTACTTAACAGAGAAATGGTGGCTTCTTCTTTGTATACAGCAGAGCCAAGCTTTCTAGGAAAGCATTTCCTACCCAAGATGCCAGTGGATGTGCAAGTACCACCTAATTCCATATGGGTCTTTGGGAACGGCACATTTTAAACCAAGTGCTTTGCAGCTTCCTGGATATTATAGTCACGTAAAGGTGTTGTTTTTAACATGCCTTTGTTATGAACTCTTTTAGTCTAGTGATCAAACTTAGGTCTAAGATAAAAACTCTTAATTATTATTTTAAAAATTATCTTTATCTCAAGCCATTTCTTTTTATATTATTTTTCTAATAGTGAATATAGGTTCACCTAGAGTCCATCTATGTCTTTTGACTTGTTCTTCGTAGGCCCAAGGGGTCAATGACTTACAATGTCATAATTGTGCTTGGTGAGCATTGGGGCTCTCCAAATCAAAGATGGACAGTCAGCAGTTTATTTAGACCTAAAGGAAAAGAGAAAATGTAGCCAGGTCTCCGGTACTGATTGCCATTCTATGGAGAAGGATGCAAGGATCAGAGAGATGAAAATCACTCTATGGAAGGGAGACCGTAACTTAACGAATATTGGTGAAAATTCAAATGGAGTCCAAATCCAGAGGTAAGGCCAGCATTCAGCAGAGAAGCCCATCTGTAGGTAGTCCTGGGTACAACCAGAAGTGCTATCAGGTCCCATAACGACAACAGCTACCATCTTTCTACTCTACTGTATATGTGAAAAGCACGGTGGTGAATACTATAACGTTACTACCTTAATGACAAATTCAAGCACAAAGAGGGTGTGTAGCAACCTCAAGGTTATAAAGCTAGCAAGTGGAGGGACTAAGAGTCAAACCCAAGTGGTCCAGCTCTAGACGTGAACTCTGGAAGAAGCATAAGACATAATGATTAAGAACATGTGTTTTGGAATCACAGTTCTGGGGTCTGTGTGACCTTGGACAATTTACTTAGCCTCTCTGTGCCTCAGTTTCCTCATATATAAAAAGGAGATGATAATATCAAAAGGAGATGATAATAGCACCTTCTGCCTGAGGTTATTGAGAGGATTAAATGAGATAATGCATATAAAGCCTAAGAAGAATTCTTGAGACATAGTAAGTAAGCAGTAAGTACTAGTTTTTGTTAAATTACAAAGGAACCAACAATGCAGAATAATCACATGCTAGTGGACCAAAGTAATTAAACAGGAATATAACCCTTGAGTTGTATAAAATAGAAGTGTGAGGAAATGCCAGGAGTTATACTTTGTTGTTTATTTTACACCCACAAAACCTACATGTTGGAGTTCCTTTTGTTGGAGGTTATGTTGGGATTTTGGTTCTTTTGTGGGTTTCTTAATGGCAGAGTTTACACATTTATTTAGTTTTCCCCCTGATACTATACTAAAATGAAATGAAATTTTAAAGTTAGGTTAAATCCACAATAAGAATGAGACTAAGAGGGTGACCATCAGTGGATAAGAGATTTCATACATTTTCTAGATGATTAAAAATAGATGAAGCAGTGACAATGGAAGAAGTAGAATGAGTGGAGTCACAATAAAAGTTGTGCTATCCAAAACAGTAGCCACCAGCCATATGTAGCTACTGAGCCCCTGAAGTGTGGCTGGTCTGGATGAACATGGACCATAAGAAGTGTGAAATAAACACCAGATTTTGAAGATTTAGTATGAAGAAATGAATGTAAAATATCTCAGTATTTTTTTATACTCCTTATATTTTGAAATAACATTTTGGATATTTTAAGTAACTAAAATGTCACTAAAACTGATTTCCTCCTTTTAAACTTTTTAATGTGGCTTCTAGAAAATGTTAAATTATACAAGGGGCTCTCATTTATAACTCTCATTGTATTTTTATTGGATAATTCTGCACTTGTCCAGATGTGCAGAAGGGCTTTTGAAGATCCCCAAAGAAATTCTTGTATCTGCGATAAATGATGTGAAGAAGAGCAAAGATGAGAAGGAGTTCATAACTGGGGGGGGGGCAATTTTGATGTCTAGATAAGGCAATGTTGGCTGTTTCTCTCTATCCCTCAGTTCCCATCGCCCCTGCAACTAGAACAGCCAGAACTGCTAAGTATGGATCCTAGGGTCAGTGGTGAGACAGACACTTATATTCTAAAAAACGGTGTCAGGGTGCACTAGAGGAACTGGTATAGTAAACAAGGCCGTGGGATAAAGCCCTCTCCATCCTGGAATTTAGAGTTTTCCCAGCATAACTGCTACTTGGCAGCCCATTCACCCCAAATCAAAGTCTGCAATTGACTGACTGCTGATGTACACAGACATCCCTGTCAGCTCTACTAAGGAATAATTGTTTAAAATATAATTAACAATCAAGGGTCACCAGATATTTGAGAAAATTGTGCATCAAAGAAAGAGAGAGACCAAGATAGAGCAAAGTAACCCTATAGGAAGCAGGCACATAGGAGATCAAAAAAAATAAATTAAAACAACTAAAGCAGTTCTAATTAGTATCCTCAGAGAGATTTAAGATATTAGAGCCATAAAACAGGAAGTAGCTTTAAAATAAATGAACAATTAGATCTACTACAGTTACTTAAAATGTAACCATTGGGGGAAACTAGGCAAAGGCTGCACAGGACGTCTCTGTACTATCTTTGCCACTTCTGTAATGTGAATCTGCAATGATTTCAAAATAAACAGTTTAAAAAGACCCCAAAATCAATTTGAAGTAAGAAAGAACTCCCCCACGTTGTATAGAAGTATATTTCAACATAAAAATAATCATAGTTAACGTTTGAAGATAGAGTTGAAAAAATTAGATCAGAAAGTTGAAAGAAAAAGGAAACATGAAATATGTCCATGGAAGAGGAGAACACTGTTTTGTCAGACATTAAAAGGATTTAGTTTTAATAATGTAAGCATTGTTCATTGGTTGTCAAAAGTTTGGAGTTATTCTATAAACAAATCACAAATCAGGAAGTAAACTTTTCAAACACAAAGAGATAAAGTCACAGGGGCCATAATTATGACTCTGCCTTCTCTTTTCTTTTCCTACAACTTTGGAGTTTTACCAGCAGTCCCAGCTCTTGTCTGGTCCACTCATGTTCTCTGTTTCTATCTCTCTCTGACTCTGTTTTTTATTTTATTTTAAATTTTTGTTGGAGTGTAGTTGATTTACAATGTTGTGTTAGTTTCAGGTATACAGCAAAGTGAATCAGTTATACATATACATATATCTACTCTTTTTTTAGATTCTTTTCCCATATAGGCCATTACAGAGTACTGAGTAGAGTTCCCCGTGCTATACAGTAGGTCCTTATTAGTGATCTATTTTACATATAGTAGTGTGTATATGTCAATCCCAAACTCCTAATTTATCTCTGCCCCATGCCCTCCAGCTATCCCCTTTGGTAACCAAAACCAAAACCAAAACGTCTGTGAATCTATTTCTGTTTTGTAAATAAGTTCATTTGAATCATTTTTTAAGATTCCACATAAAAGTAGTATAATATGATATTTGTCTCTTTCTGACTTACTTCACTTAGTATGACAATCTCTAGGTCCATTCATATTGATGCAAATGGCATTATTTTCTTCTTTTTAATGGCTGAGTAATATTCCATTGAATTTATGTACCACATCTCCTTTATCAATTCCTCTCTGACTCTCTTGTTCATGTCTCCTCCCTCCCTCTCTCCATTCATCCTCAGATCCTCCTTTCCTCCAAGGGGCAGTAAGATCTGAAGTTTTTGTCCCCTCTAAGAAGATCTGGAGTTGTTAGCTTTGACTAGCTCTGTCCTGAGGTCAGGGAGGTTGTGGGTGGCGGCATGTAGAGAACATGAAGGTACTTATTTTGGCTGCCTTCCTGGATTAGTTTTTTTCCTTTGACTGAGTTATATATATTTGCATCAAGCTGTGGAGGCCAAGCTTGAGTAAATAAATCGTCCAAGGTTTCCAGACCAACTCATGATAGTTCTGCAGTGATATATGGTGCCCAAGCTAATAATCAAGACTTGGACTGGCTTTGCCCTTTCATATCCTTGTTTCCTGCAGACTTGGTTTCCTTGTCAAAAGGAAGAGTGGTTAGGTCATAGTTAAACAAGGATATTTCTTGGTCTCTGACACAGTAAAACAATAGAATCCCTTGATAATCCTCTAGTTGCCCTCAGCTGACTCTTATCCCTATTCCTTGGGTAACCAATGCTTGTGACTCCTGATTTACAGCTTCTAGACCTGCTGTTGTTTATTGCCCTGCCTGCCAGGAACTCTACAAAACCCCATATGCTTGGAAAGTGATGTTTGTGTCTCATTACCCATTTTTATTCCACTGGGTAAGAGATGGAGGTGACACCAAGGAGGTCTAGAGCTGAGATAATCTAGTTGATGATGCAAAGGCAATTTTCAAGTTCTTTCATTAATATTATCAGAAGAATCCTCTTGTCTTTCACAGTCAGGGTTAGAGTTTTCACAGATACCACCTTCCTCTTACTGTAGCTGTCCTCTCAGTTCCTAATTCTAACCTAATGGTTTAAAAAAGCCCAAGTATAAGCCCCCATGATGTAACACTTCCACTGTCTTTAGGAAATGCATATACTGCTCCACTTCATGGAATGTGCGTGGTCATGTGGTCTAATTGCCTCATTTTACAGATGAGGAAGCTGAAGCATAAAGAGGGTATATACTTTGTACTGGATTCTAAGAGCAGGCTTGTAACTAGAATCCCCACCAGCTGGCTCTACTCTTGATATATATCAGAATGGCAATACTTGTTCAAAGAAAAAAAACCAAAACTTAAAACTTCAGCAGTTCCTCAAAATCAGAAGAGAGACTACTTATAATTCTAAAAACTGAAAAAGAAAAAACTCTAATCTTGTCTTCCTTCGTTTCATCAGATTAACCTCCAATTTTCTTTACAATGAAAAGGGCTTCTTCATTGGTTCTCTTCTGTCTGTGGGGCAAGCGACGTCTCCATAGCACACGTTGTTTTCTCCAACATTCTTATTTGTTTTAAACATGAAAATTTCCAATGAATACCCTAAGAAATTCTTACTCAGAAGATTGAACTCAAGGTTTTTTAAATGGTGTGTTGCCAAAGGATTCTGCTACAAGAGCCTCTAGAGTGAGCAACATTGTGCTAGATCGTGAGCTCTGGCAAGATCTAAATCTACTAAGTCTGATTCACATCAGGACACAGTGATAGTATTTTACAAGTGAAAATCAGTCACGTGGTCAGATGGGTGATTTGACAATGGGGCAGAATATTTTTTTTATCTGGGTTAATAGACTTTCAATCAAAATTTATTGATAAAAGATTAGCCCTAGACTTTGACAACCAAATGGAGAGCAGCTTCTTTTTTCGGTCTGTTGTCCCTGGTGAATGAAGTCTGGTTTATTGTAGGTTTTGTAATATTGCCCCACAATGATTCTGGAACTCCTTTCATTGGTTTCTTTCCAGCTATCAGGCAGCTAATCAGTTCTGAAGGTTTGTCACTGTATTGACAGGTTGATTTTTTCTAATCCCTGGGAGATACAGAGCGGGAGATAGAATAGTTTCTCTGTTTTTCTCTTCACATGTTTAAGACAGAGGTACCATTCAGAGTCCCATCGGGTATGGAAAGGGGAGACGCAATGGAGCCCAAAAGATGAGAGTATAAATTTTACTCATGCCACTTAGTGATCTTGTGTACTTCAGTTTCCTCTGTTAAAGTAACTCCATTTTTCTTTAGGAGTTGGTGTGGCATGTAAGGAGATAAAACATTTCCTGGTGATGCGCAATGATACCTGTGCAACGAATGTTAGTTTCATTCTCTTCTTTCTCTCCTGTCTTCTCCACTATGTTGCTAAGTGTCCTCCATCAACTGTGAGTCATACTGACCTTGTGTGACAGATCACGCATACGTTGAGTCTAGAGCATTTTTTAGTCGCTGATTCATCTTTCATCAGTATAGTATTCAGTCTCATGGCAAATAAGGTAGTGTAGTAGAAACTTTTAGTAGAACAGTGGATATCAGCAGAAGTGAATGAATTTTGGAGGCGGAACTAATAGGAATAGCTATTGAGATTTGATATGTTGATTTGTAGAAGCAGGAGAACCAAGGATTAAAGACATTTTTGGACGTGGGCTTTGGGACCTGTTAGTAAGATAGGAAAACAGAGGGAACAAGAGTATTGTGGGGGAACAAAACAGAACCAAGAGTAATACCTTGGACATGCCAATTTTGAGATGCCCATTATACCATCAAGTAAAGATGTCATGGATATCTCCCTCTTAAGTTCAAGGGGAGAGATCAGGGCTAGACATAATTTGGCAACTATATACAAAGCCATGGGATTGAATAAAATCACACTGGAGAGAGCTTAGAAATGCAGGGTGGGGGGAAGCTTACTAACAGATGCTGGTTATTCCAATATTTGGTAGTGGAGTAGTGGAATAGGAACATGGAAGACTGATAAGGCAGGCCCAGAGAGGTAGAAGGAAAACAAAGGTGGTATCAGGAAGTTGCAAGAACAAAAGTGTTTCAAGAAGTGAAGAATGGTCAAATTTGTTGAGAGGATGTTGCATAAGGATACCTGACAAAAGCAGTTTCAGTTGAATGGTGGAAACAAAAGACCATTTTGTATAAGTTGAGGAGAGGATAGGAATGTGATTTCTTTGGTTAGAGGATCTTTTGCATATGACGAGACATCTCCACGTAAACACCAATATGAAATGAAAGATCAGCCTTGTAAGTTTAGTAGTAAGCTTTCTCAAACTCTACCTCCGGTAAAGTTAAAAGGTTGAGTCACAGGTTACAAATGTATATGCCCTATATTTTTTTAAGTCTAACAGGTAAGTAAAACCAGCTGTTTTACCTTTGGCCTGATATCCAAGCAGCACAATTTCAACTTGATTGGCATGACAAAGACTTGGCTAGCATAACATTCCGGTCAAAAGTCTTTACCTGTGATGGTCACTGTGTTGTTGCTCGGAAACAGCTGACCTCACTTTTGCCATTGTATAAAAGAATTGAGAAGATGTAAAGGGAAGGCCAGTGCTGAACTTCAAGTTAGGAAGAGGAATAGAACCCAATTATGTTTGACCTTTCAGATCAGAGTCACATTTACATTGGGAGATAAAAGGAGATTGAATTTATACAAATCAAGAAGCTTGAATGGTCAAGAAATTGTCTGCCGGTCTCGATGGCTGTCATGTCTGTTTTTACATGTCTATGAGTCTGATGCATGACTGGATTTTGTTTTATTATTATGAAGCAAGAGATAGAGAAGGAAGACATTCATCAGGCCATGGTGGCTGTCTACTTATGGGTTGAATTATCCTCCTGATGGAAGTTAATAACTTATGGTTGAGATGGAATATAGAACCTCATGCCTCTAATTCAGATGTTTAACCTATTTCATGTGGCCAGGACCTAAAAGAAACTAATGCTTAATAAGACCCGGACAAAAAGCTCAAACCTTTTCTGTGTTCAGCCATTTCTTCTTTATTGGCTTGGAATTTAGAAAAATCTCCTAATTTTAGCATCAATCATTTAGGACTATTAGTTTCATTGCTTGAAACATACGTGCTATTTCCTGTCTCTGTACTTTTGGTAATGTTCTCAACATGATGTAGACTTTCCGTGTCTCATGGTTCTTTAAAGTTTGAAACTGTCCTTATTATGGTTTTTTTGTTTTTTTAAAGACTAGTGTTGCTTTATTATTTATTTATTTTTTAACACCTTTATTGGAGTATAATTGCTTTACAATGGTGTGTTAGTTTCTGCTTTATAACAAAGTGAATCAGCTATACATATACATATATCCCCGTATCTCCTCCCTTTTGCGTCTCCCTCACACCCTTCCTATCCCACCCCTCTAGGTGGACGCAAAGCACCGAGCTGATCTCCCTGTGCTATGTGGCTGCTTCCCACTAGCTATCTATTTTACATTTGGTAGTGTATATATGTCCATGCCACACTCTCCCTTCGTCCCAGCTTACCCTTCCACCTCCCTGTGTCATCAAGTCCATTGTCTATGTCTGTGTCTTTATTCCTGTCCTGTCCCTAGGTTATTCAGAACTATTTCTTTTTTCTTAGATTCCATATATATGTATTAACATACGGTATTTGTTTTTCTCTTTCTGACTTACTTCACTCTGTATGACACTCTACGTCCATCCACCTCACTATAACTCAATTTCATTTCTTTTTTATGGCTGAGTAATATTCCATTGTATATATGTGCCACGTATTCTTTATCCATTCATCTGTCACTGGATACTTAGGTTGCTTCCATGTCCTGGCTATTGTAAATAGAGCTGCGATGAACATAGTGGTACATGACTCTTTTCAAATTATGGTTTTCTCAGGGTATATGCCCAGTAATGGGATTGCTGGGTCGTATGGTAGTTCTATATTTAGTTTTTTAAGGAACCTCCATACTGTTCTCCATAGTGGCTGTATCAATTTACATTCCCACCAACAGTGCAAGAGGGTTCCCTTTTCTCCACACCCTCTGCAGCATTTATTCTTTGTAGATTTTTTGATGATAGCCATTCTGACCTGTGTGAGGTGATACTTCATTGTAGTTTTGATTTGCATTTCTCTAATGATCAGTGATGTTGAGCATCCATTCATGTGTTTGTTGGCAATCTGTATATCTTGTTTGGAGAAATGTCTATTTAGGTCTTCTGCCCATTTATGGATTCGGTTGTTTGTTTTTTTGATATTGATCTGCATGGGCTGCTTGTAAAGTTTGGAGATTAATCCTTTGTGTAGATCAACAAAGATCTTGCTATGATTTATGTCAAAGAGTGTTCTTCCTATGTCTTCCTCTGAGATTTTTATAGTGTCCGGTCTTATATTTAGGTCTCTAATCCATTTTGAGTTTATTTTTGTGTATGGTGTTAGGGATCTCAAGACTGCTTTGGCTCTTCGGCGTCTTTTGTGTCTCCATACAAATTGTGAAATTTTTTGTTCTAGTTCTGTGAAAAATGCCATTGGTAGTTTGATAGGGCTTGCATTCAATCTGTAGATTG